>NC_056745.1:10876059-11008559 GCF_019279795.1 Protopterus annectens
CCAACTCCAATGTTTTACAATGTACATATTAAACATTTCATTATTCACCTCCAACTCCCATGTTTTACAATATACGTATGAAACATTACATTATGCAACTCCATCTCCCATGTTCTACAATATATGTATTAAACATTACATTATCCACCTCCAAGTTCCACAATATATGTATTAATGATTATGTTCTCCACCTGCAACTCCCCTGTTGTACAATATACATATTAAATGTTACATTATCCACCTTCAACTCCCATCTTCTACAATATACGCATTAAACGTTACATTATCCACCTACAATTCCCATGTTCTACAAAATACATATTAAACATTTCATTATCCACCTCCAACTCCCATATTCTACAATATGCATATTAAATGTTACATTGTCCACCTCCAGCTCCCATGTTCTACAAAATAAATATTAAACATTACATTATCCACCTCCAACTTCCATGTTCTGCAATATACATATTAAACATTACATTATCCACCTCCAACTCCCATGTTCTACAATTTACGTATTAAACATTACATTATCCACCTCCAACTCCCATGTTCTACAATATATGTATTAAATGTTACATTATCCATCTCCAGCACCCATGTTCTAAAAAAAATACTAAACATCACATTATCCACCTCCAACTCCCATGTTCTACAATATATGTATTAAACATAACATTATCCACCTCCAACTCCCATGTTCTACAATATATACATTTTAAACGTTACATTACCAACTTCCACCTCCCATATACTACAATATACGTATTAAACTTTACATTATCCACCTCCAACCCCCATGTTCTACAATATACATATTAGACATTACATTATCCACCTCCAACCCCCATGTTCTACAATATACGTATAAAACATTATCCACCTCCAACCCCCATGTTCCACAATATACGTATTAAACATTACATTATCCACCTCCAACTCCCATGTTCTATAATATATGTATTAAATATTACATTATGTACCTCCAACTCCCATATTCTACAATATACATATTAAATGTTACATTATCCACCTCCAGCTCCCATGTTCTACAAAATAAATACTAAAAGTTACATTATCCACCCTCAACTCTCGTATTCAACAATATACGTAGTAAACATTACATTATCCACCTCCAACTCCCATGTCTTACAATATACGTATTAAACATTACATTATCAACATTCAACTCCCTTGTTCTACAAAATACATATTAAACATTACATTATCCAGCGCCAAATCCCATGTACGACAATATATGTAGTAAACTTTACATTATCCACCACCAATTCCCATGTTCAACAAAACACATACTAAATGTTACATTATCCACCTACAACTTCCATGTTCTACAATATTCATATTAAATGTTACATTATCCAGCTCCAGCTCCCATGTACTAGAATATATGTATTAAACGTTACATTATCCACCTCCAACTCCCATGTACTACAATATACATATTAAAAGTTAAACTAACCACCTCAAACTTCCATGTTCTACAAAACATATTAAACATTACATTATCTACCTCCAACTCTTATGTTCTACAAAATTTGTATTAAACGTTACATTATCCACCTCCAGCTCCCATGTTCTACAATATACGTATTAAACATTACATTATTCACCTCCGTCTCCCATGTTCTACAATATATGTAGTAATCTTTACATTATCCACCTCCAACTCCCATGTTCTACAATATACAAATTAAACATTACATTATCCACATCCAACTCCCATGTTCTACAAAACACGTATTAAACATTACATTATCCACCTCCAACTCCCATGTTCTACAAATACGTATTAACTGTTACATTATCCACCTCCAACTCCCGTGTACTACAAAATATGTATTAAATGTTGCATTATTCACCTCCAACTCCCATGTTCTACAATATACATATTAAACGTTACATTATCCATCCCAACTCCAATGTTCTATAAAATACGTATTAAACGTTACATTATTCACCTCTAACTCCCATGTTCTACAAAATATGTATTAAATGTTATATTATACAACCCCCCCATTAATATTCAAAAACGTGCACGCTGATTGGTCAGCGTGTACGTTGTAAATCAGAGTTATAGTAATGAAAAAAGGTCCGGTCGCCCAAACTTTTTCCATTACTATAACTCTTTTTTCTCACTGTTTCGCTATGTTAAATGAGTTTAACATAGCGAGACAGCTTTAAAAAAAGCAACAGAGATTCTCCATTGTCTTTTTCTAAGCTGTCTCGCTATGTTAAACTCCTTTAACATAGCGAGACAGTTTGTAAAAAGCAACGGAGATCTTGCTTTCTCCGTTGCTTTTTTCAAAACTGTCTTGCTATGTTAAACGTGTTAAACATACCGAGACAGCTTTAAAAAAAGCAACGGAGATTCTCCATTGCTTTTTTTAAAGCTGTCACGCTATGTTAAACCCATTTAACATAGTGAAAATAGTTTGTAAAAAGCAACGGAGATCTTGCTTTCTCCGTTGCTTTTGCCCACAGTTCTGATGTACTGCGTAGGCATATGCATGTGCAGTACATCAGAACTGCCGCAGAATACCAGACAGCTGCGGAAGGGCAGCAAGGAGGCATTATACAATGCCTTTATTTAAGAAAAGTAATTATTTTTTTTCTTAAATAATGTCATTGTATAATAGCAATAACCCACTTCTGGGTGTGGGTAATGCTGGATTTACCCACGGTTGGCTTTGTTTGGCCACTCGGTCTGGAAATTGGCTCAATTGGACAATCATGGTCACCAAAGAAAACTAAATAAATACCCTCCCTCCATAGCTCTACGACCATCCTCCTTACCTAGTAATACCACGTGCTTGTGTTTCTGTGACATCACTTCCTGTGTAGCCCCTTTGTGGTCCTCCTTACTTACAGATACCATGTGCTTATAGTTCTGTCCATCACCTCCTTCTGTAGCTCTTGGACTATACTCCATATTTACAGACACCATGTTCATAGAAAGAACTAGCTAGCTGCCTTCCAGGCCATTTTAAGCCTGGACAATTTCCCTTTTTGTTTGGTTATAGATTAGCCTTACTCATCCAATGGTCCAAAATTATATATCACCCCTAATGACAATAACTGGGGTCATACCACAGCTAATTTGAGGGGAACCATGCATGGGATAAAGAATTCAGGAACTGCCTCTGTCCATAAGTAGTACAGGGGGCAGTCCTCTGTCCATAAGTAGTATAGGGGGCAGTCCTCTAGTAAATTTTTTGTTTCCCATCCATAGTTCTATGTTGTGACTGAACATGGACAGGAATGAACATTCAATTATGTGGCTGGGGACTCTGTTGCACAGCATATAAGCTCACAGTTCTGCACCATCAACCCCCTGTACACTGACACCAGGTGCCTGAAGTTCTGCGATGACATTTCCTTTGTAGCATCTATAACGTCGTCCTTACCTAATGATACCATGTGTTCAAAGTTCTGCACCATCACTTCTTTGTACAGTTCTTTATCCTGCTTTCTCAACATCTTCCACTCCTCCCTTGAAAAACGAACAGCGACATCTTCAAAGTTTTCTGGTACCTGAAAGAACAAGGCATTTTTTTAATGTTTCTTGATATCACTATAAAGATGAATCTGAAACTTTACACCAATAAGTTAAAATTAAAACATGTTAACACTGACTGACTATACTGCATAATCTTGTCTGTAATAAATCTACATTTGGTGACATCACACAATAGTCATATATCAGACAAGTAACAGAAAATACCAGAATCTTTAAAGAACAGGGAGGAAACTGAGATTGTTGAAAAAAGAAAAGTGCCCAATTTATAAAAAAGGGGTGTAACCATCACAATGGAGTATAAGTTATGGCTAAAAGCAGAAAGAGCAACTCCCGTTATAAGAGGAGCTCACCAATTAAACTAAATAGGAAACCAAGAGGACTAATTAAGTTCATCAAGGCCAACAACAAGGTCAAGATAGACTTACAGGCTAAAGACAACTACAGCCATGTCCAAAACCTCAAAGGCAGCACACATCAGTGTGCTGAACTGGTGATCAGTGGTACCACTTTCACTTAGAACAGTGACACAGTAATATTTGCTGACTGATAAATTCGGCTCAAGCTTCACTCTCTACTCCCCCTGCCTACCCCCATGAAATACCTACTAGCAAAACCCAACCCCAACTATTAACATGGAGCAGGTCGTGATGGCACTTGCTAAGGCCAAAAACACAGCCTCAATGGACCCCAACAATATCCCAGTATGCCTTCCTAAAATAGCTTAAAACTTGGCCTATCAGGACCAATTGAGTAACTTTTCAACTATAGTCTCAGAACAGGCTTTGTAGCATGAGAATGGAGGACTACAATGATTACTCACTTCATAAGGGGGACCAACCACCAATCCCAGAAACTACAGACCCATTATTCTGACTAGCCTAACATGCAAAGCCATACAATGAATTATCCTGTAAATGATCAGTGAAGGCATAGGTAGCCTTCAGACACTGGATCCAACCCTGTTTGGATTTGTCAAGAGAAGGTGATGTCTACTTAACCTTAGCAGACTTATTTGAGAAGGTCACCAAGGCAACTGATGAGGGGAAAATGGTGCATACCACCTGCACGGACCTCACTAAGGTGTTCAGTGCAATATCCCACACAGGTATAGTTGACAAACTCACAAACCTCAACATAAACAGCTTCATAACTTGCTGGATTGCTAGCTGGCTCACAGACAGCACCCAAGAAATCAGGATTGGTGAGACCACCTCAGCTCAGAGACTGGTCACTGGCAGGGTACCTCAGGCTCCGTGCTGGGATCTCTCCTTTCTGTGCGGCATATTTGCAACTTGGGCAATAAGGGAACAAGGGTATAACATGGGAGACATATCTGTGTCTCCAGCACATCCTGTTAATGTCGTAGGCTAGGTTAAGATCCACACAGTGACTGAATATTTTCCCATTTAGCTTGTCGATATGCAGCATTTCCATTAGGGCAGGGTCCAAGACCACTCTGTAGGCCAGGCACAAGTCATCTCTCAGCAGCCTATATGATAAACAGTACAGTGACAGAGCCTTCAGTCTGTCTGTGTAGGTCATGTATACTGAAGCCCTGTATTTTCTTGGTGAAAAACCTCTGACATCTCTCCAGCTGCTGCAGGTGTCTGGTAAGGTACATACAGAAGGGAGTGTTGTACTCTATTAGTGGTCTGATGAGGGATGATTACAGAGGAATTGTAACATCCTCAGTACTGGATACGATGCCCTAACTTATGAGATGTGCAACATAGAAGGCCATCTTTACCACTGTGGACACATCATGATCGAAGTTAGGGTTGCTATCAACATGTGTTCCGAAATCTCTCACCACCGGGGTTGAGCTAAGGGGTGGCTTCTATTAATATTGTAATTTGCAGGGACTTCCCCTTTGCTGTAAGGGATGATAATGCATTTTTTTGCATTTAGTTTAAGTCTATAGCTTTTGCACCAATCATTTGTCTGTATAAGCTCTTTTTGTAGTATGTCAACATCATTGGAGGACCCAGTGATTGCACCCAGTTTGCAGTCATTGACAAACTTGGTAAGCCACAGGCAACCTATTTTCACCTGGACTTCTCAGAAATAGATTCCAAACATTAGGGGGCCCAGCACAGATCCATATGGTACACCACTGGTAACTGGTTTGCTGGTAAAGGTGGAAACCCTAACTTTGGCTGCATGCATTCTGTCAGTGAGCCAGTTGGCTGCCCATGTAGTGACATATAGGTTAATTCCCAGCCTGGTGAATTTTTCAATGATGTTTGAGTGAGAGATTGTGTCAAAAGCCCTGGCTAAAACAAGATAGGTTGTATATACTGTTTTGCCTTCATCCAGGGCTTCGGTGACATTCTCAAAGAAATCCACCAGGTTTTTTAAGCATGGTCTACCCTTCACAAAGACACATTGGCTTGGGTCAAGAGTTTGAAGGTCACCTCTGTCCTTGTTGATAAGGTCCATGATGATTCCAACATGGCCTTGCAGATAAGGCTGGTTCGGCTTATAGGGCTATACTTCCCAGGGTCGGGTGATGGATCCCCTTTGTGCAAGGGGATTACTGCTGCTGTTTTCCACTCTGCTGGGACAAAGCCAGTACTTAGACTGTGGTTAAAGAGAGTGCCAAGTGGTTCCACTAGGTCCTGTTTTAGACCATTTAGTAGGCAGCCTGGGATGTTATCCGGTTCCACAGAGGCTGTGTTTTTGGCCATGGCAAGTATGGTTATGACCTGCTCAAATCTGTCTGCTAATAGGCTGGCAAAGTCCTCACAGGATCACAGATGTATACTAGGCTAATGACCACTAGGGCCACAGAGCTGAGCTGATTTACAAGTTTTTATTATTTTAATAAATTATTGGTGGATTCACTGGCTGGTTGTTCTTCTTAACGACCACTAGGGCCCTTATAACCTAGTCATGCAACTTAAATGTAACCCCACAGATCTGATTTATATAGAGGGGGACCAATTATATTTGCTTTAACTTAGAATCACTTCTCTACAGCAAATAACAGATGCTTTACAAAGTACATTTCATGTGGCATGTAATGTGGTAATATGAAAGGGGATTGTTTTCTAAAAATTATTTGTCATTTGGACATAGAATTTAGCATTTTCTACAAATTAGTTGACATATACATGTAAACTACAAGATGGGCTTGCATAACTATAACATTTACCAGTTTCTTAAAAGCCATGTATGTTTTCATTGTGACAATGTATAGCACAAGGCTAAAACTGTTGGTTTATGCAAAAGAGTTGAAGCATGCATTCAAAATATGGGTCATGTTGAATGACAGCACCAGTGAAAATGTGGCAGAAATAAGTTGTGCAGTAAACCCAAGATGCCTAATGATAAAAGAAGATAACCATTATCATTTTAGTGCAAAAATTTAATTGAAACATATAATATACGATGTAATGGCTTATAATTATGTAGTATGGTTAATAATAACAGAAAAATAATCTGGGACACCAGGTAAGTTGTGGGATAAAGTTTAAACAGGAACTGGATTTAGCAGCTGCAAAATCTATGATTTCTCTGCAAAACTATACAAAATATTTTTTCACATACCCTTACATGAGGCATCTGTGCTAAACATCTATATGAAGAAAAAGAAGACGCCTTGTGAAGGTAAAATTCATGTGTTTGTAGAGTACAGACAGATGGCGCACACTGTTTTTGCTTGTTTGTGATAAGAGAAGGCACTAGCTGCTGTTACTCTTGGCGGACGTCAAGCAAGTTTTTGCCAAGGAAATGGACATCATAATGGCCATGGAGTCAGAAAGTGAACTAAACAGTAAGGTTAGATCAAAGTGTCATGCAGCCAAGGTGATATATTATGTACAAAGAAATAAGATAGAGCTGGAGTCGAGAAGGCTGGAAAATGTTGGTGCCTGCCTAAAGCAGAGTAAAGTGAGTGGGCCAAGACCACAGGCTCTCCAGTTAGAAGAGGCATAATCATAGACGTTTAAAGACATCAAGATAAGTATTAAAGAGGAAAACATTCAATACTACATCTCTTACCATGAATAAAGGACTATTAGCTTCCACAACAAGGGATAGCATTTCATGTGTGCAATATTCCACAAATGTATTCGCACATGGAACTCTATTGCCTTAGGATTATCTTATTATAAACATGTTGATTTTGGAGAAGCATCTGTACCAGCTACTTGGCAGACAGAAAATGAATGCGCTCCAAGGAATTTAGAATATGTACTATTGCCAAGACAGTATCTTAATGACTGGTCAGAATGGTGGAAATCACCTGATGTCCCCATGTGATCACAGTTCTGCACTACCTCTCTGCACAGCCGTGACGGTCCCCATGTAATGGCAGTTCTGCATTATTACCTCTGTGTGTAGACATACATTTCCTACATACTGGCATCATGTGCTCATTGTTCCCTGACATCACTTCCTGTATAACTGTGACATGAACTCCCTTACCTACTGGGACCATGTGCTTGTCCTTCCCTGACATCACTTCCTGTGTAGTGCAGATATGATCATCCTTACATACTGACACCATGTGCTCATTGTTCCCTGACATCACTTCCTGTATAACTGTGACATGAACTCCCTTACCTACTGGGACCATGTGCTTGTCCTTCCCTGACATCACTTCCTGTGTAGTGCAGATATGATCATCCTTACATACTGACACCATGTGCTCATTGTTCCCTGACATCACTTCCTGTGTAGTGCAGATATGAACTCCCTCATGCACTGGGCACCATGTTCTTGTACTTCATGTCTACAGTTTAAATTCTTGGGTGGCACAGATCATCTTTACCTACTGGCACCATGTGTTCATAGTTCTGCAGCATCACCTCCCTGTGCAGTTCTTTTTCCTGATTACTCAACATCTTCCACTCTTCCCTCAAAATATTAACAGCAACATCTTCAAAGGTATCTGGGACCTCCAGCTTCATACTTCTCAGGGTTAGTTTGAGTGGTACCGTCCACTCCTAGTTCACCACAAAGATGAGCCTTCCCTTTTAGATTTCTGACGTAGCTAAAGGATGCCATCGGATTGCCCTTATCTAGGGATGCTAGTAGGCTTCATAATTGGCTTTAGAGGACTTCACAAGATATCTAATTTGCTTGTTCAAGCTGTGGTGGGTGTCCTTCCTCTGCTGAATCAGTTCCCTCTTGTTCTTAGATGTTAGTTTCTTCCTCTTGTATAAACTATTTATGCTTGATGTTCACCAGGGAGGCTTGTTTTTTTGTGAGGACCTTGTTTTGATCTGTTCAGGTACAGCCGAGTCTATATATTTGTATAGGTGATTATACAGGGCATTTGTGTACACCTGTGTATAGGAGTCATTGTTAACAGTGGTAGCAGGGGGTTTAAACTATTTATGCCATCGTTTAGGAGATTATAGTTTGCTTTGGAGAAATTTTTCATCCTCTTTGCTCTTTATTTTATTTTACATTTGTTAACCGGGAAAATCCAGCTGGACCAGGTCCATTTTCAGTGGATGCCTGGGGGGAAAAGCTCCACAATTAACATATAGTAGAGTAGTTATGACACAGGTAATACAGACATAAGAAACAGGTTAATTGTAAGTACACACATACAAATATTGTTTACAATGGTTCAACTCTGATTGGTAAAGAACCTATACTTTGATAGAGCGTAACATATAAAGTACAACTGACCTGACAGAGAAAACGCTATTCTTTAAATAATAGTTACATACACTTTGTGTTTAACATTTCCTTCTACTAAGGAACAGAGAAGGAAAAATAATATAACTTGAGCATCCAGATTTTAAGGAGGAAAGTTAGATCAATGAAAAAGTGTGAGCCTAGAGTTAGAGTAGTAAAGAGAAAGGAGAAGAAAGTCAGATGAGACCGTCGTGTCTTGAGGGAGGGACAGGTGTGATCGTTACACTGAACGAGACTTGTTTATGATCAGACTTTATCAGGGAGAGTAACACACAGGAGGCAATTCAGAGACCCCTTATGTTAGTGAGTACTAAGTCTAGGACATCTGATACCCTTGTGGGGCTGCAGGCTATCTGTTTCAGAGAATTTGTATTAACAAAGTCCAGGAACCTTAGGAAAGTGTGTTTGTGTTCATGTATGACTCCCATTTGATGGAATGATAGTTGAAATCACCCATGACCAAGGTGTTTGGCTGTATAGTAACTGACTCAATTAGGTCCAGGTAGGCAAAGAAGTTCTTGTGGTTCATGATGGGGGACCTATAGCTAACAATGATATGGAAGGGGGTTTTACCTTCAGTTAGTTGGACTTGGACTAGCTCTAGGGAGTCATACTGTTTGACCAGCCCTGAGGTGTATTTGACTTTAATGAACATGGATACACCTCTGCCTTTGGTTCTTTCACGGTCATTTTGAGGTCTGAATGTGTGGAAGGCCATTGTAGCCTTGCATGGCCAGAGTGTTCTCTGCGACCCTGAACCATGTCTTTGTGACTGCACAGACATCAGCATCTTCCAGGGTAAGGACTGCTTACAGTGAGTGCAGTTTTTGATTTAGACTCCTAGTATATCACTACAAATACAGCTCCTATGTGCTTTATGCTGATAATGTAACTATCTTGGGAGAGACAGTGCTGTGGTGAGCACTGTGGTGCACACACAATTATGGTGAGCAGTGTGGTACACACAAAACATGCTGCTCCACTACACACCATAGAATGTAGTCCATATAGTCGTGATACGCAGTCCATATAGTCGTGATGAAGAATGACATTAGCAGAATACTATGGAGATGTTAACTGCTTAATGCCTATCAATTAGATGTCATGAAGGGCACTAATAAAAATCAAAATAAACACAATAAGTAAACGTACTTCGAAAACTGACATCACACCAAAGATAATGGGTACCTGTCGAAAAAACTAAAGAGACTGTTAAACGGTGACATGCATACAAAATAACCATGTCCAATATTAACACTGCACAGCTGTTAATAGTGTGGGAATTGATCTTCATATTAGCCACATCATACATACACAAAAGATGAGGGCACTGTGCAAAGACCTGTAGTGGTACAGTGGCTATAGCCACATCATACATACACAAAAGATGAGGGCACTGTGCAAAGACCTGTAGTGGTACAGTGGCTATAGCCACATCATACATACACAAAAGATAAGGGCACTGTGCAAAGACCTGTAGTGGTACAGTGGCTATAACCACATCATACATACACAAAAGATGAGGGCACTGTGCAAAGACCTGTAGTGGTACAGTGGCTATAGCCACATCATACATACAAAAAAGATGAGGGCACTGTGCAAAGACCTGTAGTGGTACAGTGGCTATAGCCACATCATACTTACACAAAAGATGGGGGCACTGTGCAAAGACCTGTAGTGGTACAGTGGCTACTACTGCACATGACTTTCGGCTCCAAGGTATGACTTTCTATCCTGGCTACAGAAAGCCAACTAAAGTTTTTATGCTTCTCCTTGGGACCAAGAAGATTTCCTCCCATCCCCAAAAGAATGCTGTTTCACTGATGGGCCACTCACCTCTGTGTAGCACACTTTATTTTAGTGGGACCTAAGTGGCAACAAAATTAAGTAAATTAAAATAACATTTAGTGATCCATGCCACATTGTATCAAGAGAGAGGGAGAGCGCAGCATGACTACAGTGACATAACAATGCAGCAGTGACCCATGCCACACTGTACGTGTAACACAGCATGACTACAGTGATATAACAGTACGTGACTACATTGATAACAATATGTGCTAGTGATATGCACCACACTGCAGATATATCACAACATGACTACAATGGTATAACACTGAACAGCTGTGACCCATGCCCTACTGGAAAAGTAGCTAAGCCTAACCAAAATTATATAACAGTGCACTGCAATTGTAGCACCACAATGTTTAAGTGGTATGACACTGCAGCAATGTACCGCACCACACCATACATGTAGCACAACATGACTACAATGGTATAACAGTGCAGCAGTGGCCCGCACCACACTCTGCGTTGTAGTACAGAGTGACTACAGTGATGTAACAGTGCAGAGCTATCACTTGAGGAATATTCTACAGATGCAACACAACAAGACAAGTAAGACCATGAAAGAATAATCATAGATCTGAGAAATAATGACACAGGAGACCTCCAGCCATTGCACTCGACCCAATTCGGCTTTGTGAAGGGCAGGTCATGCCTACTGAATCTAATGGATTTCTTTGAGAAAGTTGCTAAGGCCATGGATGATGGTAAGACAGTACATACAGTCTACCTCGACCTGGCCAAGGTATTTGACACAGTTCCTCAATCAGGTATTATAAATAAACTCACAAAACTGGGCATAAAGCAGACTATCATTACTCAGACCCAACTTCTAGGTGTCACGATCAACTGCGCCTTGAAATTTGATCTAGCTATAGCCCACACAATAAAAAAGTTCATAAAACACTTGGTAGTCTGTATAGAAATAAGCAGCAGCTAACCAAAAGTACAACAGCCAAAATCGCAACAGCCCATCTAATCTCAAAACTCCTCTATGCTTCACGTATCCTCACTAACATAAAAACATCTGACTTAGAAAAATTATATAGCTGCTACAATAAGATCGCCAAATTTTCAACTGACCGTAACTGTAGATTTCACCATTGCCTAGCACTCAAAGAATTAAACTGGCTCGAGCAACCTAATCTCAACTCATAACCAACATATTACAGCACTCACTCATCAAACAACCAGAAAAAATCCCTGCTCTACAAAACCTAGTACTTCCTTATAGTAACAAACACTCCCTACACTCAAGTAATACATCGTTACTAGCTGTTACCAAAGTTAACAATTCAGCAGGACATTCCCTCTACTCTACTGGCATGGCTAAAGTTTGGAACTTGCTGCCCACTAACATAAGATCTATTACAAATAAAAGCAGCTGTTTAAAAAAATAAACTCAAATCACACTTGTTGAACTCAAGATTGTGCACATGTATTACTCCTGTCTAGGTTTCTCAGCTTATCTTTCACTCAGATATCCACTCTCTACCATCTTACACACTTTTCCCTTGACTGCAAGTATATCCTTGTCTGCACAGTAACTGCTCACTCAATCAACTACTATCCATATTGTAAAACAATGCAGAAAACTCCACTTTGGGGTCAAAACTAGATGACCTTGCAGTCTTTAGTACTTAATCCCTGTAATCAATGCTCAGTTTAAAATGTTTGATTAGAAAGTAATTAAGATGTTACCATTTCTGTATATAATGCACTGTAACTATGTAACTATTTCTGTACTATCTGATATGCAAAAACAATGCAAACATTTCTCTTTTATATGTCCAGATTTCTGTACTATCTGACATGTAAAAAACATAAATTGTAAACTTCTCTTTTATATATGTGGAGATTTTTCTCCCTGGGCCTCTGCTGAAAATGAACCCCTGTCCTGTCGGACTTTACCAGTAAAGAAATGTAAAATAAAAATAAATAAATAAATAAAAGTGTCACCAGATGGATAGTGAATTGTTTCATGGACAGGACACATGGTTAAAGTGGGTGAATCTAGATCCAGCAAGAGGTCATTTACTAGTGGTGTGCCACAGGGGTCAGTGCCGGGACCATTCCTGTTCAGAATATACTTCTCTGAAATCAAGGCTAATGTGAAAGGCCTCTGGATGACAAAGTTTGCTGACAACTGCAAGCTGCGGGGCAATCACTGAATCCCCCAATGATATAGATATCCTTCAGGAGGGTCCAGATCAGACAAATGACTGGTGCCAGAACCATGGCCTAAAACTAACTGCAAAAAAATTCATTATCATACCCATTGGGAAGTCAAATATCCCTGCAAATTATAGCATCAATAGCACACCCCTTAGAGTAGACTCACAGGTGAGAGATCTAGGTACACAGACAAATAGTAGCCTGAACTTTGACCATCATGTGTCTACAGCATTGAAGAAATCCTTTTATGTGGCACAACTTATAAGTAAAGGTATGGCATCCAGATCCAAGGAAATTATAGTCCTACTGTACTCACCCCTCATTAGATCAATAATCATGTCCAGTGAGTCATTTGACATATACTTGACAGGGTGCTCACAGCAGCTGGAGTGACCCCAGAGGCTCCTAACAAACAAAATACAGGGTGTAAACAACATGAACTATGTGGATTGACTAAAAGCCCTATCCCTTTACTCTGTTTTCAACTGACTATAAAGAGGTGACCTATGCCTGACCTCACAAATCCAGCCCTGATGGAGCTGCTACACATCCACAAGTCAAACAGCATGAGGGTCACCTGATCTAGGGATCTAAACTTAGTGACTCAAACAAAACATGCTGGAGAGACAGATATGTATCTCAAAGATTGCCCCTTCTTTGGAACAGGCTTCCTATTCAGATTAAGCAGAGCCATTCCCTGGCCCTCTTCACATGCAGTTTGGATCAATGGATGTGGAATCACAAATTCACACTTTTGCCTATGTCCCTTACGGACAGGGACAATCTGAAAGATACTCAATGCACAAGCACTAATCTATGCCATCATCTTGTCCTAGGGTCCACATATTGGGTAAAATCAGGTTATATTAGCTGGGCTTGTAAGGACCATTAAGTCATTAGCATAGTACTCTCCTATGAACCTATACTTGGGAAATAATAATGCAGTTACCAAACAATTCCCAAAGGCTCAGTAGAAGTGGTCAGTGAAGTCTGTAATTTCAGCTTCAGTATGATACAACATTACAGTCATTTAATGATAGCAAAGTTTACAAACAGCAAATGGTAGGAAAAAAGTAACATCATTTAACTTGTCTTCCTAGAAGAGTAGAGTCATCACAAAAGATGAGTCAGTGTGTATCCCGTAGGACTATACTCATCTTAACAGGAGACTTCCCAAAACCCCTGAGATGAACATACTTGTCAGTGTTTTCAAAATCTAATTCCTAAAGACCTTGTAATACAAGCTAACATAATTTGTTATGCATTCACAATGAAATGTTCAGTGTGGACTTACAGGACTGGAGTTATTAAGGAGTATATGGAACATGTTATGAAAAATATGACACATTTTCCATAACTACATTAATATTGCTGACTGAAGTGCAATCCTGATGTGATAAGGGTGGCATATGCAAGCAGTGGGTGCTAGTAGAAAAGTAGCATTAACAAATCCTAGCTAATGTGAACACTTTCTGAGATATATAAAATAAAAAGTATTAACACAAATGTCCCTGGCAGACTCTGGAAATTCAACAGGAAGCAAACGAAGGCCAGTATTGAATAAATAACAGTATCCCCTGTTGAAATTTCGCTCCCAGCAGATGGAATATCTTAAGTAAATTGGTCCAAAGGTGAAAAATGAATAGTCCAAGTTGGCGCCAAAACACCAGTTTTATGCAAAAAACTAAACTCTAATATGTAGATTCTTGATGCAATGACTGTTCAGTCCCAAGATAAACGTAGTAAAATATATTTACTGGGTAAGCGCTTTCGCTAAAAGCTTTGTCAAACCACAAACACAAAAAACTAAGACCACCTATTTATACAAACTAGATATCAATTAACTAATTAAGTTCACCAGCTGTGCTTTAAAGGTACACATTCATTGTATAATCAAAATGTGGGTTGTGAACAAATATGCAACATTAAAAGATTAAAGTATACTCACAGAATTGTATACACTATATTAATACTGTATTAGAGCATGTAACCAAAAATAACAGCTCTGCCATAAATAACTATTTAAAAGGTCATAATAATTATGACTTAAAATTTTTTTAAGAACTGATTTGAACAATAATAATACAATAGAACATTCATGAAATAAAAAATTAAAAACAAAAAATAAACATAAAACTTACAAAAATACCCAGGGTAAATCTTCAGAATTAATGAAACCATTAAATAGCCTTAAGCACTTATAAAAACCGTTGTGTTATAGCCCTAAAAAAGGAACCAAAGTTAAACAGAATATTAAACAACTGTATATGTTGAATCTGAGGTTAGAGACAGATATTAAATTTTATGTCTTCTTTTCTTGAGAGCTGGTTTTAATGGGACCCTGTCATTGAGACCAGGAAAGCGATGTGCTTTAGTTTTTATAATCCATTCAGTTTCAATGGATTCTGTCAAGTTTCTAATGTCACCTCCTCTTATATTAGTTTCAGTCACTTGTAAAGCAGAGAATGTCAACCTATGTGTGTTTCCTGCACTAATGACATGCTTTGATAGGGCATTAACTTCAGACTGAATGCGAATTTGATAAAGATGCTCTCTTATTCTTTCTTTAAACATTCTATCTGTCTTGCCCACATAATAGGATGGACAAATTTGGCATCTAGCCAGATAAATCACATGTTTAGTGTTACAATTCGCATTCACCTTGACGTTAACATAATCACCTGTTAAGGGATGTATAAAAGCACTAATGTTGGATAAATGTTGGCAATAATTGCATTGATTGCAGATTGTAGTTCCTTCATAGTTCATCACATTCATGCCTGTGTAGGAGACATTGCCACACAACAATCTATGTAAATTATTTTTATTCTTGTATGCAAATCTAGGTGTTTCTTGTATAAATTTGGATACTTCCGAATCCAAGTTCAGAATGTCCCAATGTTTATAAATGCTATCTCTTATATAATTTACATCTTGTGTGTAAAATAAGGTGTACCTCATGTATTTACTATCTTGTGTGGTCCCTTTACCATCCACCAGACCATACACATCCTTCCCTAAATCTGAGAAAAAGGGACATGCTCGACTGTAACGTTGCTCTTTAACACTTGCACTAGCATCTGCTATTTCTGTTGGTATATAAGATCTCTGACAGAATCTATTCTCCAGCTCTGCTAACTCCTGATTAAACATAGTAGTTGAAGCGTTTAATCTTGAGACTCTCATGCATTGACCTTTTAGTACATTTCTGAATACATGGGGGGGGGGGGTGCATACTGTCTCTATTCAAAAGACTGTTTTTGTAACAAGTTTTTCTATGCACCCCAGTGTTAAAGTATCCATTAGGTAAACGCATAATATTAACATCTAGGAACGAAATAATGTCACTAGAATGGACCAAAGTGAACTTCAAAAAATCAGTTAATTCATTTACTTCATTGTGGAAGGCAATAAGCTCTTCCAATTGACCCTGCCATAGGAAAAAAAGGTCAACTACGAATCGTTTGTAGAATAACACGTTGTTCTTATATGCTTCCAGTTTGAACATCTTTTCTTCCTCCCATGAAGCCATGACCAGGTTGGCGTAGCTATTGGCACAAGATGTGCCCATAGCTATGCCATCCCTCTGTAAATAATAATGCCCATCAAAGATGAACAAATTACTTTCTAATACTAATTCCAACAAGCTACATAGTACTTCTATACGACCTTCAGAAAAATTAGAATTCCTTTGCAAGTACAAATGAATGTACTCTAGGCCCCTATCATTTGGAATGTTCGTAAACTTGTCACCATGGATGTCAAATCATTATTTACGAACATTCCAAATGATAGTGGCAATGTCTCCTACACGGGCATGAATGTGATGAACTATGAAGGAACTACAATCTGCAATCAATGCAATTATTGCCAACATTTATCCAACATTAGTGCTTTTATACATCCCTTAACAGGTGATTATGTTAACGTCAAGGTGAATGCGAATTGTAACACTAAACATGTGATTTATCTGGCTAGATGCCAAATTTGTCCATCCTACTATGTGGGCAAGACAGATAGAATGTTTAAAGAAAGAATAAGAGAGCATCTTTATCAAATTCGCATTCAGTCTGAAGTTAATGCCCTATCAAAGCATGTCATTAGTGCAGGAAACACACATAGCTTTACATTCTCTGCTTTACAAGTGACTGAAACTAATATAAGAGGAGGTGACATTAGAAACTTGACAGAATCCATTGAAACTGAATGGATTATAAAAACTAAAGCACATCGCTTTCCTGGTCTCAATGACAGGGTCCCATTAAAACCAGCTCTCAAGAAAAGAAGACATAAAATTTAATATCTGTCTCTAACCTCAGATTCAACATATACAGTTGTTTAATATTCTGTTTAACTTTAGTTCCTTTTTAGGGCTATAACACAACGGTTTTTATAAGTGCTTAAGGCTATTTAATGGTTTCATTAATTCTGAAGATTTACCCTGGGTATTTTTGTAAGTTTTATGTTTATTTTTTGTTTTTAATTTTTTATTTCATGAATGTTCTATTGTATTATTATTGTTCAAATCAGTTCTTAAAAAATTTTTAAGTCATAATTATTATGACCTTTTAAATAGTTATTTATGGCAGAGCTGTTATTTTTGGTTACATGCTCTAATACAGTATTTCCAAGATGGCTGCCGACTAGACTAGTCCCTATTCTTAGAGCTCCTCACAGACTAGTATCATCTTTATTTTTTCACAACTTGGGACTAATATTTTTCCTCAGTTTTTTTCATAAAAGGATTATACTAAGCTTTTTACATATAGTTGGAATATTTTTGTCTTTGGAATTTTTATTTTGGGTCACATTTTACCTCAGAACAATTTGTGGAGTTATCTGACTTGGGCACCTGCTGCTTCAGATTTTTCCTGGAACTTGTCACCCTGGTAACAACATCTAATTTCTGGGCATGGCTACTAAATCGGAGTCTATGGATGCTCAGGCCACGAAGGCCAAATTCTCATCAGTTCATTCACCAGAAAAAGATAACACTTCTAAAAGATTGAGAACATCCAAAAATTCTTCTGAACCAGCCAAAGTAAGTAGCAAAGAATTAAATGACTCAAACTTTTATTTAGATGAGTTAAAGCTAGCATTAAAGCCCATACAAAGTGCCATTCAGAACTTTACAGAAAAATTTACTGACTTTGGTGATACATTAAAACAAATAAATGACAGAATGAGTACTATTGAAAACAATAACTCAGCTTTGGAGATAAAAATTGAGTCATTGGAAAATGATTTAAAGTCTAAAGATAAAACTATTTCTGAAATACAATCTAAATTGATAGACTTAGAAGCCAGAAGCCGCAGAAACAACATTATTATTCGGGGTCTACCAGAATCTTTTGATAAGAATAATTTGTTGTCTGTGTCCAAGAGTATTTTTGAGGCACTACTAAACTGTGAAGCATCTTCAAAAAACATAACTGTTGAGAGAGCACACAGAGCCCTACGTGCAAATCAAGATGCTTCTTCACCAAGGATAATATATACAAAATTGCTAAATTTTCAAGATGCTTTTCAAATCTTGCAAGCAGCTAAAAGTAAGAAACAGTTTGTATGGAAATCGCATAAGTTATCATTCTCACAGGATTTTCCTCCTCAAATAAAACTAAACAGGCAAAAGCTTTCTCCCTATTGTGCAGAATTAATTAAAAGAGGGATAAGATTTCATGTCTTATCCAAATACTTTGTCATTCACATTTAATGAAAAAAAGTTTACCTGTTCTGATCCTAAGGGAGCAAAAGATGTTTTTTTTAAAGCATTCAAAAAGCTTCCGGATTCAATTTCCTAACAATGTATATATCTGTCTGGACACAAATGTGTTGAAAATATATATATATATTTCCTTCTTATACAGGATATTTACATACAGTTAATGAGTTTAATCTATTGTGAAATATATTCTTGCCAAGGGTAAACAAAAGGTGTATATATATATACACAAATGTGTTTATTCATTCCTTTTTTCTCTTCAGAAAACAGGAAGTGTTTTAGCTTTCTTTGTGGTGAAATCAGAAATACTAACATAGCTTTCAGCCCTTAAATAAATCTTGCGGTTCCCTCACTTTGTGAGATTTAGTGTTTATGTATAGTTCAATAATAACATGTTAAGTGCTACTATGATAATTTTCTCATAAGGGTTAGAATATTACAGAAAATATGAGATATAAATCCTTCATAAATTGCCTCTGTCAAGAGTATGTACAGTGCCTAAATATATAAACATAAATATGTTTCTTTTATTACTTGAAGTAATGGGAAAAATGCAAATTTGTTATGTGCTTTTATGTTTTCTCTCACAACCAAGGTGCTGGTATTTAAAGTAGATTTAGCATTGCAGATATTTTCTGTTTATGTTTCTCCAAATAGCGTACAAGCGTTTTTTCTTTTTTTAATTTAAGCAACTAAAATGCCTTGGTTTAGTCAGAAATATTTTGGAGGGAGTTATACAGACTCTCGAGACTGGTCTGAGAGAAAATCTCTTATCTATCACATCAGCAGATGCTACTACTATCCCACGTATCTTTATGCAGATCACGGGCTGAGCTGTGATGTCATCATTTCAGAGGGAAATTTAAGTGACTTGAGAAGTTATTGTTCTGTTAAAGTGTTAATTTTCATCTAAACTGCATCTCAGATATACGCGCTCAACCTCCGTGGATCTTCGAGGCATCAGTGTGACGACATCGATGGATAACGTAAGGAGAGCACCTATGATCGTTTATTCAGCAGAATTATAGGGTTTAATATTTATCAGCTTCATGTTTGTAATGTGTCCTGATTGTTTGCTATTTAAAATACTAGTCTCCTTCATTGGCAATGTGGGCTGAAGAGCAAGATCGAAGCAAGGAGCCTTACATATTGAATGTATATTTAAAAATCTCTAGCTGTCAGCATTATGGGAGAGGATGTAATCATATTTCGTGATGGGGAACGGAGAGGCGCATTATGCTTGTGGCTGGTTGGGAGCTTTCTTTGGAGCGGGGGTTGAAGGACAGGTACATCTTTTTTTTTATTTTATTTTTTGTTCTTTCTTCTTCTCTCTCTTTTTTTTTTTTTGTACTGGGATGGAGGTCTGCACCTTGCTAGGATGATCTTTGGTTGCTGTGTGTTGGTGTGGAGAACATCGCAGAGATTAGTGTCTATGGTATGTCACTTTGGCTTGTGTTGTATGCTTGGCTCTGTTCTTGTGGGTTCGCGCTTTGAAGTTTCTGTTGAGTACATGACATTTTGTGTGTCGGGTGTCTTGGTTGATTTGTTTGGATTGGATAGAGTGTGGTGTTGATCCTCTTAGCTGTGGGGCCTTTGG
Source organism: Protopterus annectens (assembly GCF_019279795.1). Lineage (NCBI taxonomy): Eukaryota > Metazoa > Chordata > Ceratodontiformes > Protopteridae > Protopterus > Protopterus annectens. The sequence continues at coordinate 10,896,592 of NC_056745.1, forward strand.
TTTTCGGCGTTGGTTGGGCAGTTTTGTTGTGGTGTGTTCCGCAGTCTGTGCTTGGGTTTGTCAGCGGCGCCGTGCTGATGTACAGGGGTACAGGAGTGTTGTGTGTGTTTTTTTTAGCGGTGTCATTGGATCACTGATGCTGGATTGGTCTGGTGGCTTCGGTGTTCTCTGGCGCATTGGGCGGGTAGACATATGTTGCGCAACACCAACAAAATACCAGAAGGTTTGGAGGGAAATTTAAGTGCCTCGAGATTTTTCAGTGGTGTCAAAGTGTTAATTTTCATTTCAGTTGCATCTCAAATCTATGCGCCTGACCTACGTAGATCTTCGAGGCATCAATGGGACGTCATTGTTAGAAAATAAATAGGGAGCATTTATTCACTGAAACTGGGTTAATTTGATAACTTAGGAGTATAAAATATGTCATATTAGCTTGATGTGCGATGGTTTGTTTGGCGTGTTAGAGAGCGTTGAGGGGGAGTGCTGTTCTTATCGTTTATTGCAGAGTGTGCAGAGTTTTTCTATGGGATTTCGTTGGTATGTGTAGAAGTTTTATTTGGAGGTGCACGATGCCGCTGAAGTCTTACCTGCTGTATGTCTTGTAGCTTGAATACTCCTGTCAATCTAGACAGGTGTAATACCACCTTTGAATTGAGATATAATATGTCATGTGGGGGTCTTTGGGAGGCGCTACAGGGGTGGGATCTGATCAGACAGCAAACCTGGATGCATGAAATGTTTTAGAGTGTTTGTGCTTGGTAGATCAATCCAGATTATCATAAATAGCATTCAGACGCACATATTTTCACCTATTTTACATTTATTAATCAGGAAAGATGTTTGGAGTGGATCCCACCTTTGGCGGTGGCAATGGGTGAAAAGCTTCATGTATAGCTATTATTTTATAATATATTTAAGAAAATTATACAAAATCTATATTGTACTAAGTGAATTTTACTCACGGAATGGTAGGTCTAAAAGAAGTCATACAACTCAAAAAGGGGGAGAAAAGGGAAAAAGAAAAGAGCAGTTACAAATAAAAATATGTACATGTTAAAGGGTTACTGTTCTGTATAAAATGTTTTAAACACACATATAAAAGATAGGCAGAGAGCATCTATTAATAGCTTAATGTTTTATTTAATTTAAGAAACGTCTCACATTTATATAACTTAATAATAAAGCATTTTTTTTTTGTTATAGGGTTGCAGATCGTAAGTAGCTTTAGGGGGTATAGCCATGAATGTTTTTTAGAAATATGATTCATTTGTTTATATTTTGAGTTAGTCAATATTGATATGACTGTTCACATATATTATCAGAAGAAAACACAAAGTTTTTTACTGCTTAATTATTTGTTTGATTTTAATACAGTTTGTATATGACATATATATGTCTATTCCAAGCTTAGTTAAAACTGCAATTTATCTTTGATATAATCAATATTAGTTTGTACAGCAAGTATTATTTATATGGGATAACGTCAAACCTATTTTTCATATACTTTTCTTACATGGAAACATTTACATAAACTTGATTCATCAATATCTGGAATACAAAATTGAGGAATTTCTATAATTAGTTATATTTTCTATTCAAAAATGGAGCTTATATAATGAATAAGAGAGTAGGGATTGTGCATGTTGGACATCTTGATTTCAGTTATATATGTAAATATGTTTGATATTGTAATATGTTTTTTTTGTTTAGTTAAGCAAATATGCAAAGTTTACTATGTTGATACATTGCAATTGACATTGAAAATGTTAACCAAATTCACTTATATAACTCATCTTTATTTTTCTTCTCTAGTAGGGGTTAGGTGGCTAGGCACTGGGGTACTTGGGAAGAAATTTTTCAGAATCCTTATAACAAACTTTTTAGGAAGACATTATGATTCAGTATAACAGGTATAGGATACTGAGGTCTATAGTTAATATTTCACTTTTGTCAAATCTTAGCTATATGTTATATATCTATTCTTAGTTAATACTATGACATTAAACATTGACTCATGGAATGTGAGAGGATTACAAAATAAAAACAAGAGATCCCTATTATTCCATTTATTATTTAAATCAAAGGCTAATATTTGCTTTATACAAGAGACACACTTGACTAAAGAAGACTTTGATAAAGATAAAAACAAGAAATGGATTAAAACGATAGTAGCAGCTGGTAATAGTACAAAATCAAGCGGGGTCGCCATTATAATTAAAAACACATTTCAGGGAACTATTTCAGAGATGAAATATGATGCGAATGGAAGATGGTGTTACATTATTTCCAGTTTTCATAACATTGACAAGCCAGTTATATTTTTTAATCTTTACGGCCCTTGTGAACAACAACATATCTTTTTTATACAAATATATAATATTTTATCTTCTTTCAAAGATTATTATTTAGTTCTGGGGGGGGGATTGGAATGCTATTATTAATCCTGACACTGATCGTACTAGTAGATCTTCCTCGTACAATTTTCAAGCATCCATTGCTTTGGAAGAAATTATAATAGATTTAAACCTTATAGACCCTATTTCTCTTATAACACAGTATGATAAAAAAGACTTTTTCACATATTATTCAAAATGCTATAAATCTTGGTCAAGATTAGATTTTTTTCTTATTTCAAATGATTTTACTCATAGGAAGATAAATTACTCTCTTGAACCTAGATTTTTTTCTGACCACTCTAGAATATCTCTTGGAATAAGTTTGGCCTCACATTCACCAAAATTATGCTCATATAATAGTTGGACATTGAATAATAATTTGCTTTCAAATGAAAATATACATAAATCAATAACTGAAACAATAAAAGAAACATATATTAATTTAGACACATCAGATATCCCTTTAGATATACAATGGGCCGCATGTAAGGCAACTCTTAGAGGTATATTAATTAACAAAGCATCATATTTTAAAAAACAATATAGAAATAAAGAATTACAATTAAAATCAAAAATTCAAAATTTGGAAAATCAGTACAGAATAAGTCCCGATTCCTCAACATATGAAATATTATTGAGTTCCCAAAAAGAATTATTGCTTCTGCATCAACATAACCTTACCATTTCAGAGCAAAGGTTATTAGCTACATACTCTGAATGGGCACAGGTTCCTTCTAAAGTGTTAGCCAGAATAATAAAAGGTAATCAATCTCTTCCTAGAATTTCGTCATTAAAATATAATAACAAGAAATACAACACTGATCAGGAAATTTTGCAGCTTTTTACATCATTGTTCTCAGAGATATACTCAAAGGAAAATAATCTTAGGAGTAAACAACACATAGTGAATTTCGCGTCTTCTATTAAATTTCCTAGATTAAATGATCGACAAAAAAACACACTTTCTGCCCCATTGACTATTAGAGAAATATCGGAAGCCATTAGTAGACTCAAGACTAGTAAATCACCGGGACCAGATGGCTTCACATCCGAATTTTTTAAAACATTCTCATCAGAGATTTCACCCCTTCTCTTAGAAATTTTTAATTATATAATGATTCATGGTATATCTGATTTGTATTGGAACACCTCAAAAACCATATTAATTTTGAAAAGAGACAAAGAAAAAACTGATCCTAATAATTATAGGCCTATTTCCCTGATTAACATTGATATTAAAATCTTAGCTTCTATACTTGCTTCTAGACTCAAAAGTGTTTTACCATCTTTAATTTCTCTGGAACAAGCGGGCTTTATGTCACATAGACATTCGTGGGACAATACCTTGACAATTGATGCTCTTATTCACTTTACCAAAAATGACTCAAATCCTATGTATGCATTAATTCTTGACGCCGCTAAGGCTTTTGATAGGGTTAACTGGGACTTTTTGTTTCATATTATGTCTTGTTTCAATATACCACCTACTTACATAGACTCTATTAAAATGCTATATAAAAACTCTTATACTTTTCTTTATATTAACAGGAAAATATCCAAAAACATAAAGATCATTAATGGCACAAAGCAAGGATGCCCGTTATCTCCTTTCCTATTTAATTTATATATAGAACCCCTATTATTATACATAAAGCAAAATACCTACCATAATATTCCTAGAATCCTTAACACTAAAGTTTGTTTGTCTGCTTTTGCAGACGATCTTATATTATATTTTCAAACACCCTGCTCAGATCTTTCCAAACTAATTTGCTCCATTGAAAAATTCTCAGAGGTCTCTGGTTATCAGATTAATATTCAAAAAACACATATTCTTCCCATAAATCCACTTGCTCACAAGTCATATATGTTTCCTGACTCCACTTTTCGGATAGTTCAGAATTTCAAATATTTAGGATTCATATAAATCATAATGGTCTCTCCACATTTCAAAATAATTTGGCTAAAGTATGGTCATTGATTATACTTGACTTGAACAGATGGAAATTGCTAAATTTATCACTTTTATCAAAAGCAGCTATAATAAAATGAATATTCTTCCCAGATTGTTATTTCAATTCAATGCAGTGGATCAGATGATTCCAAAATCTTTTTCTCAAAATCAATAAAACTTTGGCTAATTTCTTGTGGTTTCCTAAATCAGTAAGAATTTCTTACATTAAGCTAATCTTACCTAAAAATAGGGTGGACTTGGTCTTCCCAATTTTCACCTTTACTATTTGATTATCTCGGCAAATAAATTATTATCTATTTTAAATATAAAGACTGAGAAGCTTAATCAAAATTCTATTTGGACAGAATTATGGTTTCAACATATTGTAACTAAAAACATTAATCCATTAGTTCTTCCTTTCCTTTCATTAGGTGTTATGAACAAATTAAAATTCCTAACTCTTTAAAACAAAAAATTATTGCTTTTCAAGAATTGGTAAAACTTGTAAATCTAGAAAATATATTTCAATTAATGCAACCTCTTCATTTAAATCCTAATGTTAACTTAGACAATATTTCTTTTAATCTTTCAGATTTTCCCTTGATTAAAGATCTTACAGTTTGGGATCTGATGCAACACAAAATGAAACTATCTCTAATATTAGCAAAATTCTCAAAGTTAATATTAATTATCTAACCATCTTACGTCAATTGAGAGATGTTATTAATGCTAAATTTTACACATCAATGTAGATAGCACGATATTAACAACTATAAAGTGTTTTTAAAAGTCCTCATACTCCCAGAGAAAATGTTATCTAAATCTTATAATCTCATAAATCAAATAATTCATAGTGAAGTGTGTCTCTTCTCTACTTATTGGGATAAACATAACTCTCACATATCTATAAATCAGAAACTCTCAGCTATCAAAAATACATTGGAATACTCACCCTTCAAAAACTCTTTTACACTCAACTAATGATTAACAATAACGCATATTTCACTCCTTCTAAACTTAACAAATTTGATTCTAATAAATCGCCTCATGTTCTTGTTGTTCACATCCCAACGCAGATCTTTTACACATTTTTGGTCTTGTCATCATTCACACAAACTTTGGACCTCACTAAAAGTTCGTTTACAGAAAATGGGATATCATAAATCCACCTTATCTTGGGAGACTGCACTACTACACTTACCAAATATTTATCTCTCCAAATTAGACATGCATGTGTTAATATATATATGTTCACTTATGAAATTATATATTACCCAAAATTGGCTGGATCGTACTAAATTGAATTGGAATAATTTTAAAATTTTGGCCCATACATACATCAGTGCGCAGAAAATGATAGTGCAAAGTCCCAAGAAGTTGTCATTTATTAGCAAAGCTATAGAAAAGGTGTTACATATTATTAATAGCATATAGAAGGTCACCTCTCTTTAGGGATTTGTAGACCTCAGTCTCATTTATACTCTTATACTTCCTTTTATTTTAAATCAATACTTACCTTGATATATTCTTTGGTTAACATTTGTATATGATGTAAATAGTTAAGTGTATATTCTCAAACTGCATTGAGACAAAACATTCATTTTACAAAAGTGTATTTTCATAAATATCTCCTAATGTTCCATTTTTAATATGTATTCTTATCTTGTTGTTGATGTTATAATTCTGTCTTGTTTAAAAATTCAATAAAAAAGTTTTTTGAAAAAAAAAATGCTCTAATACAGTATTAATATAGTGTATACAATTCTGTGAGTATACTTTAATCTTTTAATGTTGCATATTTGTTCACAACCCACATTTTGATTATACAATGAATGTGTACCTTTAAAGCACAGCTGGTGAACTTAATTAGTTAATTGATATCTAGTTTGTATAAATAGGTGGTCTTAGTTTTTTGTGTTTGTGGTTTGACAAAGCTTTTAGCGAAAGCGCTTACCCAATAAATATATTTTACTACGTTTATCTTGGGACTGAACAGTCATTGCATCAAGAATCTACATATTAGAGTTTAGTTTTTTGCATAAAACTGGTGTTTTAGCGCCAACTTGGACTATTCATTTTTCACCTTTGGACCAATTTACTTAAGATATTCCATCTGCTTGGAGCGAAATTTCAACAGGGGATACTGTTATTTATTCAATACTTTCTGAGATATAACACTTTGATAAAGCAATCATTCATATTACAAATATGTTCATATCTGCATTAATACTGTAACCATTATATGACCTAAAGGTAAAGAAATGGTACAGTTTATACACAAAATGAAGGCATACAATTCTGCTGCTGATACCTGCCATCTAACGTGCAGAGTTTTATAGATTAATATGCGGACACATTACAGGCCTAATTTGCTTAGACTGCAATATCACAAAACAGCAGCACGTAACCTGCTCTTCTCATACACCGTTCAAAAGTTCCCAAACAGGTGAGCAAGTCTACCATGACACTGTGGGTCTATCTTGCATGTTTATAGAAATATAATCCTTTGTTTTACCATCGCATCAATAATTATTGTCAACTAAGTAACATTTTCCTTTCATAAGTCTGCACTTTCAAATCAGAATCACCACGTTGATCTTTAATAATAATAGTAGTGCATACCCCATTGTCAGATGAAGAACTTACACATTGTAATTTTTTGTAACTTACATAATTTATGAGATACTGTAAATCATATGATCTCTTTAACAAAGGACTTTAGAGAAAACTTTCTGGAAGCAAGTGATTTCCTTGCCCTTTTGGTGCTCAGGACTGACTGAGTTAAGAACTATACGATAAGTATGACTTTTTTTCTTTCAAGATAACATATTTATCCCTACACAATGATCCCTATATTGTGACATACAACAAAATGATCCCTATATTGTGATGCAGAATTAAAAACTAACTTAGCTGTTTTTTTTTTTCATGTGGGTGGCACTTCTACTCAATTCCACTCTTTAAAGTTTCTTGTGCTACATCGCTTTCGTCAGGATTTTTTTCTCCCTAGTTCCTTTATTTTGTTGAGTATTAAATTTCAGACTTCAGCACCTGTGTTTCACTCTCTTCATGAATGTCACACTGGTCATTAAATCCATCTGGCGGGTGAATAATTGTTATATTTTACGGTGCCTTCATTGCACATACCTGCTGGATCAGGAACCAACTCACCTATCTGTCACGTCTCTCATTTTACTTTATACAACAGCAGTTATGTGTTACAAGTACTGTTGACTATGAGATGGTTCCATGGTTAGAAAAACATCTAAAAGTAGTGGCCATTTCTGTCTTTGTCAGCAGAGTCAGGCCACAGCGTTGCTATATCCTTCCAGTATGCAACTACAGGACATGACCACTGACACAGACCACTCATTATCTGCAGATATCACTTCACCCTTCACTGCTGCTCAAATTCCATCTGTGTAAACAAGTTGTATTGTCATTGGAAACACACGAAAGTGGTGAAACCTGGCAATTAGTGATTCCTGTGGGAAGGAATGTGAGGTGAGTGGCCACACAGCAAGTCATGGCCAGAAAGGAAAGGACACTGGACAAAAATGGACACAGAAGCCATAGGAATGAAAGAATACACAATTCACTACTGGATATTCTGGTGCAGTCCAACAATCATAAGTTCCTGTGCAGACCTGACAGTGAACATGAATCTCATTTACTCACACTACGTTGTGCAATGGAGCTGGTAGACACCATGAGTACATGGGTAGATGAAATAAATTATGAAAGAATGCACAATTTCCCTTTCTGGTTACATATGCACCATTGATGTGACGTAGTGTCCGTTTAAAACACTGATAAATGCTGTTTGTGATGTGGCTCATACACAAAGTGGCCATAAAAGCTTCCTTTGCTGTTCCTGAAGTGTCCCTGAAAATTCAGTTTGACAAAATAAACCATTCAAATCTTAAGCTTAATAAAACTACTCAAAAAGCACTGCCTGCATGACAGGAAGACCCCCACCACCATCCACCTTATTTCTTCTTCTTCTTTCGGCTGTTCCCATTAGGGGTCATCACAGCAGATCATCTGTTTCCATTTCTTCCTGTCCTCTGCAACTTGCTCTGTCACACCAGCCACCTGCATGTCCTCTCTCACCACATCCATAAACCTTGTCTTAGGCCTTCCTCTTTTCCTGTTACCTAGTAGCTTCATCCTTAGCATCTTTTTCCCAATATACTCTGCATCCCTCCTCAGCACATGTCCAAACCAACGTAATCTTGCCTCTCTGGCTTTGTCAACAAACCTTCCAACCTGGGCTGACCCCCTAATATACTTATTCCTAATCCTGTCCACCCTTGTCACACCCATTGCAAATCTTAACATCTTTAACTCTGCCACGTCCAGCTCTGACTCCTGCCTTTTTGTCAATGCCACTGTCTCCAACCCATATAACATAGCTGGTCTCACTACCCTCTTGTAGACCTTCCCTTTCACTCTTACTGGTACTCATCTGTCACATATCACTCCTGACACTCTTCTCCACTCACTCCATCCTGCCTGTACTCTCTTCTTCACCTCTCTTCCACACTCACCATTAGTCTGAACTGTTGATCCCAAGTACTTAAACTCATCCACCTTTGCCACCTCTACTCCCTGCATCCTCACCATTCCTCTATCCTCCCTCTCATTCACACGCATATATTCTGTCTTAATCCTGCTGACCTTCATTCCTCTTCTCACCATCCACCTTACTTACATATACTAAATCTGTAGTTCTATTAGCTATGGGAAAAAAAAACAGAAAAGCTCCACATAATGAATTACTTCCTCCATGCAAAGAGAAACTGCAACAACAGTGATTTCATATCTTAAACACCAAATGACAAGCTGAATATCAACAAACTGAAGTGGATGAGTTGAAACTTCATCCAATTTACACTTGGTGAAGGATAGGGTAAATGTGGAGCAGACATGGACTAGGGTTACACAGGTGTCATAGGTACATGAAAACTGTCAAATGAACTGTGACACAAACCATAGTCTTTAATCCAACTGACTGACCGCACATTCCATGCACACTACTGTGGCAAGCTCCTGGGCACATAAGCTGGTCACGCACTTCAACACCACAGTCTATAAACATAAACACACAGCTAGCCACACAGAACCACCTATCAATGATGTTAAAAGTCGTGTCTGTGTAAATGACTAAGGCCATGCAAGTGGTAGTCTTACTTATTAAATATTAATCTTCAGAAATAATGTTTGCCTTCATTTCATGATGAAACCTAACTAGATAACTTCTGTTGTGTAGTCCTTGATTTTTAAGATGTGTGTATAGTCACTTAACCTTCTGCACACTGGTGCCTGTACACCTAATAACAGCCATAACTCACATGGATATTCTTGTGTGTTTTAAACAGAGGTAATGACTGATGTAACAGATGTTTGGCGTACAGAGTTGTTAGTGTTAGTCCTAATGTAAAGTTATCTTCGCCTCCTGAGTAGATGTTCTATGTCAAGAACTGGATACAGACATCATATGCAATCTTTTCTGAAAGCTTTACTGCATGTCAAGATGAGGACATGTATCCACAGCCTCTTCAGACTATAGTGACAACTAAGCAATTATTTTATTTATAAGATAGAAATAATGCCTGAGGCAGGGAAGGGTTTCCAGTAGCCTTTTTATGGAAATCTGAGCAGCCATGGATTGATTGTTTACACCTTTAAACAGCAGCTGATTAATAAGGAGTTGGTGACTGTTAGCCATAATATAAAGTCTTCCTACCTTCTTCAGTACATCTTCTATGTCAAGAACTGGACGAGGAGGTGATGTGCACCATATTCCGAAAGGTTTACTGTGTGACAAGATTTCATCATTAGACTTCTTCAGATCATAATTATAGCTAAACAATCCTTTCATTTATATGGAAAGAAATAATGGCTGGGGATGGGAAGGGGTCAAGTAACTGTTTTTATGCAACTCTAATATTTACTTATTTATTGACATTTGTTTACCAGAGAAGTCCAACTGGGTAATAAATACCCATTTTCAGCGGAGGTCCAGGGAGAAAAACTTCAGAGAGTTAAATAACATCAAACAGAACAGTGGTATAGATAATATAATAATAAAAAGCACAGATACATACAGTTTGATAGTGAAATGCATAAGATTCAATAAAGCACAAAGAGACACCAGTGACGTAATAAAAAAAGAAAAAAAATACAGTTAAATATATCAATCAGTATATACAAAAGTATTAAAAGCATAGTCTACCATACTAGGAAATTATCAAAAAAAAAGAGAATACAAGTCCCCCTAAGAATGGAAAGATGGCAAATATTGAAAGGGTATAGGCAGACAGTATTATGAAAGGTTAGTAAGAATGTAAAGTGTTTCTTGATGTAGATCATACAGGAGAGGTGCATGGGCATAGCCATGAGTTAGTAACAATGTAATGCATTTGTTACTACAGATCATACAGGAGAGGTGCATGGGCATAGCCATGAGTTAGTAACAATGTAACGTATTTGTTACTACAGATCATATAGGAGAGGTGCAATTGGCTAAAATTTTGGTGTCATTCAAAGGGGATCCAGTGTCTGTCAGCCTGGGATGACATGCTCGACAAGCCACGTTGCTTCGTTAGGGACGGCTTGCACCTGTCACCACTGGGCTTTCGGATATTGGCAAAGGCTCTTGCCACCCCCATAGTGCCTTTTTTAGGCAAGGCTCAAAAGTCAAACCCACCCCCATAGACAGCACAAGGAACAAGAAACTAAGGGTAATGCTGCTAAACGCCAGAAGTCTTAACCTCAAGATGCACACACTCGAAGCTCTCCTCAGTATGCAGAACATCAATATCTGTGCAGTGACAGAAACCTGGTTCAAGGCTCCAGAGAGCACCCCAGCACTACCAGGCTATACCTCATATCATGCTTTTCGGCCCCAAAACCCGGACCGAACCACAAAAGGAGGGGGAGTTTCCATATTTATCAAGGATATCCACACCTCTAGGTTAGTAGCATTGCACGAAGTATCGGAGACCATCCATGTGCAACTAACAGTGGGCAAGACTGCTTTTCAGTTTATAGCATCCTACAGACCACCCTCTCAAAGTCAGGAATCCCACTCGGCTTTCCTGAAAACATTGGAGAACATGAAGATCTCTCTGAACACCATTATATTGGGCGACTTCAACTACCCAAACATTGACTGGGAGCACTACTCAAGCCCCAGCACCTTAGCCCAAAGGTTCCTGGAAATTATAAACTCAAATGCTATGGAACAACTAGTCACCACTCCCACAAGAGGGGACAACATACTAGAGCTGATCATTACCAACATGGGGATTCTATGCTCCACACCAGAAGTATATCCCTCATTGGTAAGATCAGACCATAAATTAATTTCACTGGATGTCCACATCCCGACCCCACCCCCAGCCCAGAAAACCACAGTGAGAAACTTCTCAAAAGCGAACTTCTCACTTCTCAAAACCAAAGTGAAATCCTTCAAGGCCCCAGGGCCAGTGGAAACTATGGCCCAAACTGCAGAATCCTATATAAATGCATTCTACGGACATCTCCAGGAATGCATGGATCATGCTATCCCAAACAAAACCAAGATCCAATCATCCAAAGGCAGGCGTCCAGTCTGGTGGACCCCTGCCATAAATAAACTGTACAACAGAAGGAGGAAGCTACTACATGATAGAGCAAAATCCCTAATAGGGAAGGCATCTCTGATCAGTACTAGCAAAAAATTACGATCCCTCATAAAATCCTCCAAGGCCAGCTTCGAGAGAAAAATTGCACAGGACACCAAAGACAATCATAAGGCTTTTTTCAGTTATGTTAGAAACCTGGAATGCAACTCCCAGACTTGTTCTGAGTTGATTCTAAACGACAAAAAATACACTGAACCCACAGACATCGCCAATATCCTGGCAGACAGGTTCAGTGCAAACTTCTCCACCCCCCCCCCAAAAGAGCAAGTATCTATCCCAGCAGAGGGCTGCCTCCCAAACATCTCTGATGCTCAGGTGAAGGCTGCCCTCTCCAAAGCAAAAAACACTGCTTCCATGGGACCAGATGGCATCCCAGGTTGCGTCCTACATGAACTCCAAGAGGAACTAATCCCTCAGATAAAACAGCTATACAATCTCAGCCTCACTACAGGATATGTGCCCACAGAATGGCGTACAGCAACAGTGGTCCCACTCCACAAAGGTGGAGCCTCTACAGACCCTGGAAACTATCGCCCCATAAGCCTGACTAGCTTAGTCTCTGAGGCTATGGAGAGGATCATCATGGAGCTCATAAACAAAGACATTGGGGACCTACAGACACTAGATCCTACCCAGTTCGGCTTTGTCAAGGGCAGATCCTGCCTTTTGAACCTGGTTGACTTCTTCGAAACAGTCACCAAAGCCATAGATGAAGAGAAGGTAGTCCACACAGCCTATCTGGACCTTGCAAAGGCATTTGACACAATACCCCACCTGGGCATCATAGATATGCTATCCAGCTTAAATATAAACCCCTATGTCACAAGATGGGACGCAAACTGACTCAAAGACAGAACCCACAGAGTAAGAGTTGCTGGAGCCATGTCAGACTCGAAACCGGTCACAAGTGGTGTCCCACAGGGTTCTGTCCTGGGACAACTCTTGTTCGGTATATACTATTCTGAGGTACAGGCAAACGTGGGAGGACTATGGCTCACCAAGTTCACAGACGACTGCAAACTGGGCACCATAATCAACTCTCCAGCTGACACAAACATCCTTCAAAAAGGTCTCACAGAGACAGATAACTGGTGCCAGCGCCATGGTTTAAAGCTAAATGCCAAAAAATGTATAGTCATACCCTTTGGCAAAAACAATGTGCCCACAAATTACCACATAGGCAGAAAACCCATTAAGTACAGAGAAAGTTATTAGGGACCTGGGGACCCAAGTTGATAGCAATCTCTCCTTTGAAAACCACATTGCCAAAGTGGTTAGAAAGACCTTCTACATAGCCCACCTCATCACGAAGGGTTTCACATCTAGATCAAGAGAGGTAATCGTGCCCCTTTATTCATCCCTCATCAGGCCCATCATAGAATACAATGCCCCTTTTGAGATGTACCTTACCCGACACTAGCAGCAATTAGAAAGACCCCAAAAGTATCTCACCAAGAGGATCAAGGGTCTCAAACAGATGCCATATGCTGCTCGGTTAAAAAATCTCCAGCTCTACTCAGTTGCATACCGCCTACTTCGAGGCGATCTATGCCTGGCATACAAAGCTATGTCAAATCCAGAATTAATGGACATGCTCCACCTCAGTAAATCTAAATCTCTTAGAGCCACATGCTCGAGGGACTTGAACCTCAGCACAGAAATAAACAGAACTTGCTGGAGGGACAGGTTCATAACCCAGAGGCTCCCTTCGCTCTGGAATAGAATTCCAGTTCATGTAAGGCAGAGCACCTCACTGAATCTCTTCAAGAAGAATCTCGATAGGTGGATGGGGGATTGTAGGTTTGTCCCAGGGATTACTCCCGTGTCACTATTAGACAGAGGCACAGTAAACTAAACCTTAAAAAGGGCACAGTATACTCAAATCAAGGGATGGCATAAGCCATACAGAATCGGGCTAGGCTTATAATTGCCTCAGGGCAGATAGCCTAGTATGAACCTATGAACCTATGAACCTATAGCCATGGGTTAGTAACAATGTAACGTATTTGTTACTACAGATCATACAGGAGAGGTGCCTGGGCATAGCCATGACTTAGTGAAAATTTCTTTGATAGAGAGCTTAAAGGACAACTACAGGAAACCACATATGATTTCTTCTCTTGTTCTCTAGATCAATTTTTCCCCTTCCAAATGCTCCCCTCACTGAAGTGTCATTAGTGGACATGAAACTATTTATTTCCTCTGTTTTTGCAGTTAGCAGCAATCATTTATCGGTACAGCTTGCCAATTTTAAGCTAAACTTACTCTCGCACCTGCTTGATTCTCCAAGTCACCCATCAGTCAGAGTGAAGTTTTTCAGTCGAATCCATTTGAACATGTCCACCTCTTCAGCTTTCGCGCAGTAAATGCCCACTCAGTAATTATGCACACCCTCTTCAGCATTTGCATTTACTTGCACCCTTCTTTATGCATAAAACCACCTTCGGTCACAAGGAGGAACTTCTTTTACAGTTACCTGTTGATGGATGTTTTTGTCTCCTTAATGTATCGTACTGTTGCAATGGACTTTGTACTGAGTTAAATTCTCATACTGCAACAGCTGACATTTTTGTGGGGTTTTACTGTACAGAACTGACTGTCACTGGCTCGTGCAGCCTTCCTTTTCTTGGAGAGTTTACAAAACACTGTACTGCAATTATGTTTGTGCTAGTGTCAGCATGATCTGAGCTAGCTACTGTAAATAGATGCAGCTGCATTTGATCCAGTGGTGGTTAAATCTAGTGAAGCATTCATTTTTTTTTTTTTTTTTTTTACCCTTTACCAGGCAATAAGTAATAGCATTTGGATTAGTAATGTGTGTCACTTTCAACTATTTAATCAGTTTAACAAGCAGAGACAGTACATGATTGCTTATATTTGTTTAAAAGAACACTTTAAGACTGCAGGGACTTGGTCCTTTGACTTAGTGACATTCAGACCCCAAACTGTGGGCAGTAAAGCCAAAGGCGGTAGAGTTTCAATATACATTAAAGACACACACACCTCCAGGCTGGTCAAACAGTATGATGCACAGGAGACACTCCAGGTGCAGTTAACCAGTGACAAGACCCCTATTCAAATCAAAGCTAGCTACCAGCCCGCAAATCTGACTCAAGATGTCCAATCCGCCTATTTTGACCTGTTTGAATCTATCAAGATTCAACCATTTACCCTGAGCCTGGTGACTTTAACTTCCCAAACATAGACTGGAAGAACTACTCATGCCAGAACACAAATGCTCAGAGATTCCTTGATTTTGTCAATGTAAATGCTTTGGAACAGCTAGTGAATACCCCCACAACAGCTGATAATATCTTGGACTTGGTATTAACCAACATGAGTAACCACTGCAGCATCCTTGTAGTATCATCGTTTCTGGTAAGATCCGACCATAAAGCGGTCACTTTCAAAGTCACCATCTCCCCCAACCCCCCTCTAGCTAGGATCAGACATAAAAAATGTCTACAAAGCTGATTACTGCCTCCTGAGGGATGGTATAAACAGCTTCACAGCCCCTCAGTAGGAACTAGCACCAATATACAAAACTACACCAAAGCACTATACGAGCATTTATATAAATGCATGGAATTGGGAATACCCAACAGGACTAAGTCATCTTCCGCAAGGAAGAGTAAACCTGTCTGGTGGACATCTGCAATAAATAAACTCTATAACAAAAGGAAAAAAATTGCTGCCCAAGACCAAGAAAGAGCAGGTGCCCAATTGGAAACAATGTTTCCTTAGCCTGAACAAGCAAATAAGAGCACTGGTGAAATCCTCCAAAGAAAACTTCAAGTCCAAATTGGCCATATCTACTACAGACAGTCATAAGGCCTTCTTCACATATGTTGGCAACCTCAAAGGAAGCACCCAGATCTGTTCAGAACTGGTGGTCAAGGACACCACATATACAAATGCTGTAGATATAGCAAACTTGCCGGCTGACAGAGTCAGCAAAAACTATACCCCTCTGTCCTCCCATCAGTAAATCAGGACATCCCCAGTACCTGCCCCCTTCCTCCTTATATCAAGGGAACAGGTCATCACTACTCTCTCAAAGGCAAAAAATACAGCTTCCATGGGACCTGACAACATCCTAAGCTGCATCCTATGTGAACTCAGGCAGGAACTTGCAGCACCATTAGTCACCCTATTCAACCAAAGCCTGAGTACTGGCTTTATCCCAGCTGAGTGGAGGACAACCACTGTCATCCCTTTACACAAAGGTGGAACAGCCACCAATCTGGGAAATTATAGACCCATCAGCCTAACTAGCTTGATCTGCAAGGCCATGGAATGGATTATCATGGACCTCATTAACAAGGACATTGGCAACCTCCATACACTTGATCCCACACAATTTGGCTTCGTCCGGGGGAGGTCATGTCTGCTAAATTTGGTCGACTTCTTTGAGACAATCACCAAAGCCATAGATGAGGGGAAGATGGTGCACACAGCCTACCTTCACCTGGCCAAAGCCTTTGAAACCATTCCCCACTTGGGCATAACAGATAAACTCTCTCAACTAGGCATCAATCCATATGTTACCAGATGTGTAGCAAACTGGCTCACTGATAGGTGAAGCCACCTTTAGCAGTAGACCCGTAACAAGCGGTGTACCACAGGGTTCGGTCTTGGGGCCTCTGTTATTTGGGATATACTTTTCTAAGGAGCAGTCCAAAACCAGTGGGCTATGGCTGAACAAGTTTGCAAATGACTGCAAGCTGGGTGCTGTCATCAATTCCCCTAGTAATGTGGACATCCTCCAAGAGGGTCTCACTCAGACAAATGACTGGTGCCAGAAAAATGGCCTCAAGCTGAATACCAAAAAATGCATTATCATCCCCTTTGGGGAAGAGTGTTAATAATGTGATAATTTGTGCGGACATCAATGTCCTAAGCACTCAATCAGTCATGAGGGATTTGGGCAGCCAGGCTGATAGCAACCTGACTTTTGACCACCATGTTGTTTCCATGGTACAGAAAGCCTTCTACATGGCCCACCTCATAAGTAAGGGTATCTCATCCAGGGACAAGGAGCTCATTATATCCCGGTATTCTTCCCTTATAAGGCCTATTATTGAGTATAATGCACCTTTCGGCATGTAACTTGCAAAGCACATGCAACAGCTGGAGAGACCACAGAGGTTCCTCACCAGGGGAATTCAGGGCCTCAAATATTTACCATTCACAGATATGCTAAAAACCCTGTCCCTCTACTCAGTCTCCTACAGACTCCTCAGAGGGGTCCTCTGGCAGATAAAAGAATCTCAGACCCTGCCCTGATTGGACTGCTGCATATCCGCAAGTCACACTCCACTCGAGTAACCCGCATGCGTGACCTCAACCTGGTCTGTGACATCAACAAGACTTGTTGGCAGGACAGATTTGTGTCCCAGAGATTCCCCCATCTATGGAATAGACTCCCTCTCCACGTCAAGCAGAGTACCTCTTTACCCCTTTTTTAATCTCAACCTGGATAACTGCATGGGAAACAAAAAATATACCCCTGGGATTCCACCTATGTTCCTTTTGATTTGTCTAAAATGGGCTAAACTCTTGGCTCGGCTTATAAGAGCCTCAGGGCCAATAGCCTAGTAACCTCCTATGATCCTATGACTGTATCAGATTGCTAAGATTTACAGTTTCAAGTTAAACAGATTAACATAATGAGACAAAGCATTACCTCATAATGTCATCTGTTCAACAGTTAACTTAACAACTGAATTAAAGTAAGTTTTTTTTTTTTTTGCAGGTGCATCCTCCATCAGCTAGCACCCCTATTAATATATGTAAAGTAACTGAGGTGACACAAACTTGGTACAAGGGGAAGGCTTCATTAACACTACAGCTGCAGTATACCTTGCACAATTATTTAGTTTTCTATATTTTAGGACTTGGTAAAATGCTACACTGATGATGATGATGATGATGATGATGAAGATGTTGATGATGATGATTGATGATGACGACGATGATGATGATGACTGATGATGATGGTGATGATGATGATGGTGATGATGATGATGATGACTGATGATGATGATGATGGTGACGACGATGATGATTGATGATGGTGATGATGACGATGATGATGATGATGACGACGATGATGATGACTGATGATGATGGTGATGATGATGATGACGATGATGATGATGACGATGATGATGGTGATGATGATGGTGGTGATGATGGTGATGATGATGATGATGGCGATGGTAATGATGATGATTGATGATGGTGATGATGATGGTGATGATGATGATGATGATGATGATGATGGTGACGGTGATGATGATGGTGATGATGATGATGATGACGATGAAGATGATTGATGACGATGATGATGATGAATTTTCTTTTTTGAAAATTGTGCAGAAACATTTTTTACGCAGTCTAGTTTATTTCTTTTATCATCCCATTCCATTCTGTTTATTTCGTCTTGCCTCTTTTGAAGTTTATTTCTTTTACTTAGTTGAGTATTCCTTTTTTTCTGAAGGGCTTGATAGCATCCTTCATTTTCTTCCATATTTTGAAAGAAAACCAGTAATAAATGTCTCATCACAGTGCAATAGTGCCCAGAAACATAGTCAAATTTTAATGTGTAATTGTCAAACTATAGTGTTAAACATATAAAAAAACACACTCAGAGCAGTAGAAAAGGAACAGAAATGGGTAAGAAGAGGAGGTTTGCAGAGAATGTGTGTAGCTATTGCAGCATTTCTCTTCATAGTGGTTGAAAGTATACTAGACTGGAAACTCATACAGCCAGAGCCTGTTCAGATTTCCCAACAGGTGACTGACATCATTAAACAAACCATTTATATGATAAGAGGAAAAAGGCTTCAAGGAACAAACATGTCATAGTGATATGATGCACAGAAGTGGACAGCCTCCAGCTCCTGTTACCACTCAGGTGGGGTGCACAGCAGAGCAATTCCTTGTGACATACTAGGCAGAGCATTGTTACTTTGTTACTGTCCATAGTCTTTACCTCTTCTTCTTGGTCCGCTGTAGCTAGGCTGCCTTGAAGTTATATGGACTCTGTAAACATAAGACGACCACTGGAGCTGCATTACTTGATGCAGCTAGGTCTCGGCCATGCAGATGGCATTTGATATTTTTCATTGAGGAATATTTTTTTCTTATTATATAAACTGTATTACTGTATAGTATTAGAATATTATATCATATGTATTTAATAGTAAGGTATAATATATCATTGCTGGTAATATATATTGTCACTGAGTATCTGATATGAACTCTCAAGGAACATCACTTTCAAATGATGTTATTGCCAGAAAGTTATTTCTTTCTGCCTCCCTGAGACAGCAGTACCTGGCATGACTAAGCAGGGAATATGTTTATGCCAAATCAAAATCAATGCTTCTCCATAAACAATAATGGACCTTTTAGCTTACACCCAACTGAGCCTTCCAGAGTACTTTATTACCAGTCAGAAAGAAGTTTAGTTACTTGTTTTTTTTAAGTGGATTGGTTTGTAGCTTTCAGGACTTATCCACTGGTATTTTACCAAATCAAAATGTAAATATAGTACTTCATTCTTTAGGGAGGAATCCTAAGCAGTTTAAATTAGACCACAGCATAATTTGCTTATCTGAATCTCTAGCTGAACTTGAAAATGTCAGTGATTTTTCTGTGGTTCAGCCCATACACACCATAATGCTAACTGGCCTGCAGAGCAAACCCAAAGCAAAGCTAGCATCAGTAACTTGACTTGTGAACAGTGTTCCACCATTTTTAGTTAGAAAAGAATGAATGCTGTTTAAATGTATGTACTTAAATGATTCTCTGTTGTTGACAGGCATTTGTCTGATTCCGTCAAGTGACATCCTGCTCTGGTACAAACCTTCTTTTTCCATAGCACAGCACTTTGTCACTTCCTAGAGGCACTTTCAATAAACAAACTACTATTTTACAGTTTTTACTTCACATTGCTTTTGGGTTGTCATCATTTGCATTAGTTTTTTGAAGGTCATTTGGAAAGGTCACCATATGCTCCGGAATCCAGTGGCTAACTGACTCGCATGCCTTGTAGTCATTTAGTTCTCTGAGTTCTGTTGCCAGCAGACTCTAAATGCACACTAAAAATAAGTGGTGTTTAGAAAAAAACATCCAGCACAGTTATAACTAGTTTAATATGCATATATTATCAAACAAAAAACACTGATACATCCAGTTGTAGGGGTTATGTCAGTGGCCTATGTTTTGAAACAGTGATAACATGAGCTCAGTAACACTATGACAACAATCGGCCAGAAGTAACAGCATTTGTATTATTGCCAGCCTTCCACTTTTCAGCAGTGCAGACAGTGTCAGACTTGCTTTGAGTAGATCCTTACTTCTTCATATGTGTACGGCAAAGCAATTATTTCTGACATACTAGACAGAGCATTGTTACTGTTCATAGTCTTTACCTCTTCTTCTTGGTCCACTGTAGCTTGGCTGACTTGAAGTTATATGGCCTCTGTAAACATAAGACAAACATTGGAGCTGGACTGCCAGCAGGACATGATGCTCTTTCCCCATCGCTGAGTTAACAGTACACCAGTACTGTCACTTCAAAGTATTAACGGCTGCATGCTGAGTTAACAGTACACCAGTACTGTCACTGGGAAGTATTAATGGCTGCACGCTGAGTTAACAGTACACCAGTACTGTCACTTTAAAGTATTAACAGCTGCATGCTGAGTTAACAGTACACCAGTACTGTCACTGGGAAGTATTAATGGCTGCACGCTGAGTTAACAGTACACCAGTACTATCACTAGGAAGTATTAACAGCTGTACGCTGAGTTAACAGTACACCAGTACTGCCACTGGGGAGTATTAATGGCTGCATGCTGAGTTAACAGTACACCAGTACTGTCACTTCAAAGTATTAACAGCTGCACGCTGAGTTAACAGTACACCAGTACTGTCACTGGGAAGTATTAACAGCTACACACTGAGTTAACAGTACACAAGTACTGTCTCTTTGAAGTATTAACGGCTGCATGCTGAGTTAACAGTACACCAGTACTGTCACTTTGATGTATTAACGGCTGCATTCTGAGTTAACAGTACACCAGTACTGTCACTGGGAAGTATTAACAGCTGCAGGCTGACTTAACAGTACACCAGTACTGTCACTTCAAAGTATTAACGGCTGCATGCTGAGTTAACAGTACAGCAGTACTGTCACTTCAAAGTATTAATGGCTGCACACTGAGTTAACAGTACACCAGTACTGTGACTGGGAAGTATTAATGGCTGCACACTGCGTTAACAGTACACTAGTACTGTCACTGGGAAGTATTAATGGCTGCACACTGAGATAACAGTACACCAGTACTGTGACTGGGAAGTATTAATGGCTGCAATGTGAGTTAACAGTACACTAGTACTGCCACTGGGAAGTATTAATGGCTGCACACTGAGTTAACAGCACACAAGTACTGTGACTTTGATGTATTAACGGCTGCATTCTGAGTTAACAGTACACCAGTACTGTCACTGGGAAGTATTAACAGCTGCAGGCTGACTTAACAGTACACCAGTACTGTCACTTCAAAGTATTAACGGCTGCATGCTGAGTTAACAGTACAGCAGTACTGTCACTTCAAAGTATTAATGGCTGCACACTGAGTTAACAGTACACCAACTGTGACTGGGAAGTATTAATGGCTGCACACTGCGTTAACAGTACACTAGTACTGTCACTGGGAAGTATTAATGGCTGCACACTGAGATAACAGTACACCAGTACTGTGACTGGGAAGTATTAATGGCTGCAATGTGAGTTAACAGTACACTAGTACTGCCACTGGGAAGTATTAACGGCTGCACACTGAGTTAACAGCACACCAGTACTGTGACTGGGAAGTATTAATGGCTGTATGCTGAGTTAGCAGTACACTAGTACTGTGACTGGAAAGTATTAATGGCTGCACGCTGAGTTAACAGTACACTAGTACTGTCACTGAAAAGTATTAATGGCTGCACGCTGAGTTAACAGTACACCAGTACTGTGACTGGGAAGTATTAATGGCTGCACGCTGAGTTAACAGTACACCAGTACTGTGACTGGGAAGTATTAATGGTTGCACGCTGAGTTAACAGTACACTAGTACTGTCACTTTGAAGTATTAACGGCTGCACACTACCAAGGGTCACTGGATTGCGACTGCAGCACCTGTGTGAGGCTTTTCCTTCCATGTTCTTAGGATATCGGATATCATTCAGTAAATGTATGTTTATACACATTTGTGGGATGTTATCTAGATGTTTTTCTGCATCTAAAGTCTGCCTGCACCCTTTGTGCATAAATATATCCACTAAAATTCTCCTACATTCAACATTTTATACTGAATGCTAAAAGGTAAAAGTGGATACAAACATAAAGAGACCGTTCTCTTTCAAACTCCTCAGCTCATCTAAACCCAAATCTACCCTAAGTTCATAGGTTCATGGATTTATAGGAGATTACCAGGCTAATGCCTCAAAAACCCCTATATTTTCTATCCCTAGGTGAAATGTAACAGTGGTCAGCAAGTGGGGTTTTGACTAGATGTACAGACTGCCTCTGTCCATAAGCGACATGGATAACACTCCAGGAGTGAATTTGAGATTTCCCATCCATCAGTCCAGACTGCACTTGAAGATGGTCAGGGAGTGGCTCCTCTTCAAGTGAATAGTTCCTTGTTCCAATAGTGGTGCAATCTCTGGGACACACATCTTTCTCTACAGCATGATCTATTCATGTCAAAGATCAGGTTTCAGTGGGTAAACCTTGTGCAATTTGTTTTGCAGACATGCAACATTTCCACCAGGGATAGGTCACAGACTGCCTTGCAGGTCAGTCATGTCTCAGTATTTGATAGGAAAATGAATACAGTGATATGGCATTTAATTGGTCTGTGTATGACATTTTGGTTATACCCTGTATTTTTATTGTTCAGAAACCCCTGAAGATGCTCCGGCTGTTGCAGGTGCATGGCGAGGTGCATGCTAAAGAGTGCATTGGACACTATTATTGGTTTGATGATGATGGAGTACAGTGGTACTATGACATCCTTAGATCTGGACACAGTGCATTTACTTATAAACTGAGCTACATAGAAGGATTCCCTCACCGCCATGGATACAGTTCTGATTACTATCTATCTGAGTGAACAGATCTCTCACCACTGGGTCCACTCTTGGTGGGGTGCTGTTAATGTTGTAATTTGCAGGGGCATTTGATTTCCCAAACGGTATTATAATCTACTTCCTCACATTTAGTTTGAGGTCATGGTTCTGGCACCAATCATTAGTCTGTCAAAACTTTCTGTGGGATATTAACATCATTTGGGTAGTTATTGAGTGTCTCCAATTTGCAGTCAGCAGTAAACTTACATTTGCTTTGATATCTGAAAAGTATATTCCCAACCAGAGGGGGCACCTTAAGTACACACTCAGTGGTGACACACCTGGGCACACAGGTTGATAGCAACCTTACCTCTGATCACCATGTCTCCAGTCATGTTAACTACCACATCAGTAGCAGCACCTTAAGTACACACTCCGTGGTGACAGACCTGGGCACACAAGTTGATAGCAACCTTACCTCTGACCACCATGTCTCCAGTCCTGTTAACTACCACATCAGTAGCAGCACCTTAGAGACCTGGGCACACAGGTTGATAGCAACCTTACCTCTGACCACCATGTCTCCATTCCTGTTAACTACCACATCAGTATCAGCACCTTAAGTACACACTCAGTGGTGACACACCTGGGCACACAGGTTGATAGCAACCTTACCTCTGACCAACATGTCTCCAGTCATGTTAACTACCACATCAGTAGCAGCACCTTAAGTACACACTCCGTGGTGACAGACCTGGGCACACAAGTTGATAGCAACCTTACCTCTGACCACCATGTCTCCAGTCCTGTTAACTACCACATCAGTAGCAGCACCTTAGAGACCTGGGCACACAGGTTGATAGCAACCTTACCTCTGACCACCATGTCTCCAGTACTGTTAACTACCACATCAGTAGCAGCACCTTAAGTACACACTCAGTGGTGACACACCTGGGCACACAGGTTGATAGCAACCTTACCTCTGACCACCATGTCTCCAGTCCTGTTAAATACCACGTCAGTAGCAGCACCTTAAGTACACACTCAGTGGTGACACACCTGGGCACACAGGTTGGTAGCAACCTTATCTCTGACCACCATGTCTCCAGTCCTGTTAACTATCACATCAGTAGCAGCACCTTAATACACACTCGGTGGTAACACACCTGGGCACACAGGTTGATAACAACCTTACCTCTGACTACCATGTCTCCAATCCTGTTAACTACCACATCAGTAGCAGCACCTTAAGTACAGACTCCATGGTGAGAGACATGGGCACACAGGCTGATAACAACCTTACCTCTGACCACCATGTCTCCAGTCCTGTTAACTACCACGTCAGTAGCAGCACCTTAAGTACACACTCAGTGGTGACACACCTGGGCACACAGGTTGATAGCAACCTTACCTCTGACCACCATGTCTCCAGTCCTGTTAACTACCACATCAGTAGCAGCACCTTAGAGACCTGGGCACACAGGTTGATAGCAACCTTACCTCTGACCACCATGTCTCCATTCCTGCTAACTACCACATCAGTAGCAGCACCTTAAGTACACACTCAGTGGTGACACACCTGGGCACACAGGTTGATAGCAACCTTACCTCTGACCACCATGTCTCCAGTCCTGTTAACTACCACATCAGTAGCAGCACCTTAAGTACACATTCCGTGGTGTGAGATCTGGGCACACAGGTTGATAGCAACCTTGCCTCTGACCACCATGTCTCCAGTCCTGTTAACTACCACATCAGTAGCAGCATCTTAAGTACACACTCTGTGGTGACACACCTGGGCACACAGGTTGATAGCAACCTTACCTCTGACCACCATGTCTCCACTCCCGTTAACTACCACATTAGTAGCAGCACCTTAAGTACACACTCAGTGCTGACACACCTGGGCACACAGGTTGATAGCAACCTTACCTCTGACCACCATGTCTCCAGTCCTCTTAACTACCACGTCAGTAGCAGCACCTTAAGTACACACTCCGTGGTGACACACCTGGGCACACAGGTTGATAATAACCTTACCTCTGACTACCATGTCTCCAGTCCTGTTAACTATCACATCAGTAGCAACACCTTAAGTATGCACTCCGTGGTGACAGACCTGGGCACACAGGTTGATAGCAACCTTACCTCTGACCACCATGTCTCCAGTACTGTTAACTACCACATCAGTAGCAGCACCTAAAGTACACACTCCGTGGTGACACAACTGGGCACACAGGTTGATAGCAACCTTACCTCTGACCACCATGTCTCCAGTCCTGTTAACTACAACATCAGTAGTAACACCTTAAGTACACACTCCGTGGTGACACACCTGGGCACACAGGTTGATAGCAACCTTACCTCTGACCACTATGTCTCCGATCCTGTTAACTACCACATCAGTAGCAGCACCTTAAGTACACACTCAGTGGTGACACACCTGGGCACACAGGTTGATACAACCTTACCTCTGACCACCATGTCTCCAGTCCTGTTAAGTACCACATCAGTAGCAGCACCTTAAGTACACACTCAGTGGTGACACACCTGGGCACACAGGTTGATAGCAACCTCACCTCTGACCACCATGTCTCCAGTCCTGTTAACTACCACATCAGTAGCAGCACCTTAAGTACACACTCAGTGATGACACACCTGGGTACACAGGTTGATAGCAACCTTACCTCTGTCCACCATGTTTCCACAGTGGTAAGAAGGGCATTCTATATTGCTCATCTAATAACTAAGGGCACTGCCTCCAGAAAAAAGAAGTTATAACCTCCCTGTACTCTTCCCTCATCAGGCCAATAACTGAGTAAACCACCCCTTTTGGTATGTACCTTTCTAAGCACCTGCAGCAACTGGAGAAACCACAAAGGTTCCTCACAAGGAAAATTCAAGTTCTCCACCATATGTACTATGGGGATCATCTGACATCATTGTCACTTTATTCTGCTTCATACAGAATACTCAGAGGTGATCTCTGTCTTGCATATAAGGCAATCTCTGACCCTGTGTTACTGGAAATGCTTCATATCCGAAATTCAAATAGTACATGGGTTATTCGCTCTAAAGACCTTAACCTGGTATGTGACGTTAATAAAACCTGCTGGAGGGACAGATTTGTGTCCCAGAGGTTATCACACCTTTGGAACAGACTTCCACTTCATGTCAAACAGAGCACCTTATTGGCCCTCTTCAAATGCAATCTGGATGACTGGATGTTGTTGTTCTTCTTCTTTTGGCTTTTCCTGGTTAGGGGTCGCCACAGCGGAACTCCGGTCCGCTAATGATTGGCAGTAGATCTATTTTTTTTATGGGTGCCGAGGTGCCAGCTCAATGTCCAGCCTTCAACAAAGTCACACCCATTCTACGCATGTCTTTCGAATGCCACTCAACCGTGGGGAGGACATGCAGACTCCACACAGAAGGTGCTCCTGCTGACAATCGAAGAGGAGAACCTCTTGCTGTGAGGCAACAATGCTACCACTGCACCACCACGGCTTAATCTGGACTGGATGGGTGACCGTAAATTCACCCCTGGGGTTCCACCTGTGTCCCTCTTGGACAGGGGCAATAGGTGCTGATCATGAAATAAAGGTGAAAACTTGGCTAGGCTTGTAAGGGCCCTAGAGCCATTAGCCTAGTAACTTCTCATGATCCTGTGTATATTGAATCATAATCTGAAGGGCCCTAGAGCCAATAGCCTAGTAACTTCCTATGATCCTGTGTATACTGAATCATAACCTGAAGGGCCCTAGAGTCATTAGCCTAGTAACTTCCCATGATCCTGCATATATTGAATCATAACCTGAAGGGCCCTAGAGCCATTAGCCTAGTAACTTCCCATGAACCTGTGTATATTGAATCATAACATGAAGGGCCCTAGAGCCATTAGCCTAGTAACTTCCCATGATCCTGTTTATATTGAATCATAACCTGAAGGGCCCTAGAGCCATTAGCCTAGTAACTTCCCATGATCCTGTTTATATTAAATCATAACCTGAAGGGCCCTAGAGCCATTAGCCTAGTAACTTCCCATGATCCTGTGTATATTGAATCATAACCTGAAGGGCCCTAGAGCCATTAGCCTAGTAACTTCCCATGATCCTGTGTATATTGAATCATAACCTGAAGGGCCCTAGAGCCATTAGCCTAGTAACTTCCCATGATCCTGTGTATATTGAATCATAACCTGAAGGGCCCTAGAGCCATTAGCCTAGTAACTTCCCATGATCCTGTGTATATTGAATCATAACCTGAAGGGCCCTAGAGCCATTAGCCTAGTAACTTCCCATGATCCTGTGTATATTGAATCATAACCTGAAGGGTCCTAGAGCCGTTAGCCTAGTAACTTCCCATGATCCTGTGTATATTGAATCATAACCTGAAGGGCCCTAGAGCCATTAGCCTAGTAACTTCCCATGATCCTGTGTATATTGAATCATAACCTGAAGGGCCCTAGAGCCATTAGCCTAGTAACTTCCCATGATCCTGTGTATATTGAATCATAACCTGCTTTTCCAGTACCATTTTTGAGTAGCTTTAAGTTGCAATTATCAAATCTATCTGATGTTATCTAGACAGTATTCTGTAATTAGGTAGTGTGAAAACTGTGGGATAAATGTACGTGTTCTTGTAAAAGTACTGTGTTAATAAACCACACTGCTGCAACCAAATATATACACACTGCAGTTCACACCTGCGGTTTCCCTAAACTATCCCAGAGTTTGCTGAATTGTGTTATTTAAATTATTTTAAGTAGATACATACAGGCATATATAAATACAATTTTTCTTTTTTTCTGCCTGTTGTTCTTGAACTTGCTCATATATTCATTGCTTTGTTCAGTATTCAAAACTTCATTCATGTCAATGAAGCTGAAGTATGTCCAGACCCAAAGTATAGGAAGAACTTATTTCATGTGTTAATGAACTTCAATGGCTTAGTTACTTAGAAAGTGCATTTTACAGAAATTAATTTAGTTGACTTTTCTTGTAGGTGAGCAAAGCTGATCAGAAACAAGCACCTGTTTTGAGTGGCTATGGAGACTCAGTGGGTTGTTAACTGGCTTGTTTACTCAGCCACTTCAAGCATAGGGTAGTTAAAGTAGTAAAATTTGCTGGACAAATGTTATTTGTAGACCACTACACTAACCAACAAGCTACACTGCAAACCCATGTTCCTTTATACTGTGCTTACCACATTGTGTAAACAACAATGCATGGAAGTATACAAAGACCTTAATAATAAGTGGTACAACCAGCTGTATTTGATGGCATGGGGGGTAGGTACGTTAACAGAAATCCAAAATACTAAGAAACAGCATCAAGTGAAACTAGTGACTCCTTTACAATTGGAATTAAGATGATATGCAACTTCTTATCTGAAACACTAGTGGCTTGCAGAAGTCACGAGTCACTGACCTAACAAACACAAAAAAAATCACCAAGAAACTATGCTAGCCACAGTGCAAGGCAACATAATTGCCCTGATTACACTACAGTAAAGACAGGGTCATGAAACAGTCCAGGAGTCAGGAGTTAGTGTTTGAATCATAACTTCCATTGCTCCTCATAACCGGTTTTAGTTTTTGTAAGTACATGAGGGTTACAGACAGTCCCAGACAGTAGCCTTTCATGCTTATTATTGGTAAATGAACATTGCTGTGAAAGTCATTGCTTTTGTTGTTGTTCCTGTTGTTCTTTTAGTAATATCCACAGAAAATTATTGAACTGAACTTTAAATCATGCCCAAAATACTGTTCATTTTTTGGTAATCGCCATGGCTAATAATTCTAAAGGATGCAAAACAGAACTAAGAACATGTCTGTCCTACATTCGTTGCTGTCATGGGGATTAATACTGAATCATATTTCTAGCATGCCGTGGCCATCATTTATTCCACACAAGGCTAAAAGTACTGCTCTGTGTTCAGATAAAACAACGAACTGCTGTTATTCCATTCAATTACAATTCTTGGTGAATGGATCAAAAACTGCAAAATCCTCTCAGGAGCAGTCACACTGTCCTGCCTGGGACAATGTTCTGCCAGCTTATCAGTGGGAGTGGTAAGCATTAGGTAGCCTATCTACCACAAGAGGAGTGGTTCCTGGCCCAGAAATTGTAGCTATTGGCCGTTTGGGCAGTTTTTTTCCATCTCTTTCAATGTTCTTGTTTAAAAGCCGCACTTGCGCTTGTTTCTCACCTTTCCTGTAACTAGCCTAGTCCAGAAACAGAGTTGCTGTATCCAGGACTGTTGGTAAGCTTCTGAGCCCCGCAAGCCTTTCTGTGTTGGAGGAAAGCCTTCTAGCTTATCAGTGGGAGTGGTAAGCACTAGGTCGCCTGTCTACCACGAAAGGAGAGGTTCTTGGCCTAGAAATTGTAGTTTATTGGCCATTTGGACAGTTTGTCCGTCTCTTTCAACTTTCTGGTTTAAAAGACCACATCTGCACTTGTTTCCCATCTTTTCTGTAACTAACCTACTGGTAGCACTAGAAAGCCTTAAACTGATACAAGCCTTCTAGCTTAGGAGAGAGACTTTGGAGTGATTAAGTATCAGTTTTCTGTACTTTCTTGCTGTACTTAACTGATTTCTGCCTAAACACAGATTTTCCAGCATTTATTGTGATTTAAAAGTTTGTTTTTTTCACATATTGTACTTATTTGACTGCCTGCTCTTTTAAAAAGATGTTTTTTGTTTAAATAATTTGTTTAACTGCTGTAGGCTACACACTAAAGTGCGATAACCTTTTCTGATCGTTTGTAGTCGTTTAAAGCTGATTTAAGTGTATTTTTACTGTTTTTGCCTTATCTTTTCAAAAAAACAACAAACAAAAAAAAATCCTCGTTTCCCGCCTTTCTGAGCTAGTATAGTTCAGTTTTCAGACTAGTGCTGAATTCAGGGCTGTGATACTAGTTTCGGAGTTGCCCATACCTTACTTGGATAGAAGGAAGTTTCTCTGTTCACCTGTGAGAGAGGGGAGCTTTGAGCAACCTATCCGTCCCTGGAGGAGTGGTTCCAGCCCAGACCTTAGTAGTTTATTGGCCATTTTGGGCTAATTTCTATCTCTTTCATTTCCCTACTATAAAAGCCGCATTTGCACGGTTTTGTGCACTGGGCAGTGCCGGTTTGCTACGGTTAAATTATTCCCGGTTCCACTAAGTCTCCTCTTCAGTTTTTCCTGAAACTAGTCTAACTCTCAACCTAAGCACTCAAAAAGCATCTTACAGCCCAGCACTTGCTCAGACCTAATAGCAAGCACTAATATACCCTGACACTGATTGCCCAACATGGCAAGGCTCTTTATTCACCCCTCACCAACTAAGCGACCAAGCAGCTCACCCTACTATTTAAGCATGACCAAAGGGCAACTTCAGGTGCACTCTCCAGTCCAGCTCGTGAATCTGGGTATCCTGAGGCAATGTTATAACTGCCTCATGTACACAGACAACCCTCTCCTCCAACCACAAAACACTAACATATGCGAGAGATGGAATTATACAGCCAAACTGGAAGCTAAGCTGTCTCCACCCAAGACTAGAACAGACAGTCAAGAGGAGAAGGTTAACACTTGCAGCACAACTCCAGCCACACACAGATAAACTAAAACAGCACTGGCAAAAAATACACATAAATACACAAAATCATACTCGGAGGCTCTAAATAAAAACCTGCAAATGCATCAGAGACCTCCAAAGCAGACACCCAAACAACCTGCACTTCCCGTCACAAACCAGGCAACACATAAAACACAAAATCAGTGTGCCGCACAATCACAGCCCTTAAGGCGAAATAACATACTTAGCACACTAGTAATAGGTGACTCTACAGTCAGGCACACTGACATCCCACTCACTGGGCTGGACAAGCAGAAGGTTACTGTTAGCTGCCTGTCGGGAGCCAGAATCCACCACATAACACAAGCACTCAGGTGACTCCAGAACAAGTACAAATATGACTCTGTCATTGTTCATGTTGGTGTGAATGACCTGAGAAGTACCTCCCTGGACTACATGAAAAGAGACATGGAAAACCTCTCTGATCATGCAGCCCAGGCTGGTATGACCCTGACCCTGAGTAGCATCCTGCCCTCACCAAGAATGATACCTCAGTATGAAGAAAAAAATATCTATTTCAACAATGGGCTAAGCTTCTGGGGATCCAGTGTCTGTCAGCCTGGGACGACATGCTCGACAAGCCGTGTTGCTCCGCAAGAGATGGCTTGCACCTGTCACCCCTAGGCTTTCGAATACTGGCCAAGGCTTTTGCTGCCCCCATAGTGCCTTTTTTAGGCAAGGCTCAAAAGTCAAACCCACCTCCGTAAACAGCACAATTAACAAAAAACTGAGGGTTATGCTACAAAATGCCAGGAGTTTAAATCTCAAAGCACTCCTCAGTATGGAGAATGTTGACATCTGTGCAGTAACTGAAACCTGGTTCAAGGCTCCAAAGAGCACCCCAGCACTACCGGGCTACAACTCATAACACATGTTTTGGCTACAGAACACGGACTGAAACACAAAAGGAAGGGGTGCATCCATATTCATCAAGGATACCTACACCTCCAGGTTAGTGGTGCAGCATGATACCTCTGAGATCATCCATGTGCAACTAACATCGGGCAAATCTGCAATGCAAATTGTGGCCTACTACAGATCACCCTCCATGACCCATGACCACCACTCCACCTTTCTGGAGACACTGGAAAACATGAAGGTCCTACCAAACACCCTGATATTGGGCGATTTCAATTACCCTACCATTCACTGGGAAAACTACTCGAGTACAAATTTCCAGGCCTGGCGCTTCCTGGAATTCATCAACTCAAACGCCCTGGATCAGCTGGTAAACTCCTCTACCAGAGGTGAAAACATATTGGACCTGGTCATCACCAACATGGACGACAGGTGTTCCACACTGTAGGTCAACCTGTCGCTGGTTAGATCAAACCATAAACTAATCACTCTGGATGTCCACACCCCACCACCACCACCAACTAAGGAAACCACAGTAAAAAACTTTTCTAATGCAAACTTCACCTTATTTAAGACAGAGGTGGTAAGTTTCACAGCCCCCACACTAAAGGATAATGCTGCCCAAGATGCAGAAACCTTTACAAATGCACTCTATGAGCACCTACAAGGATGCATGGATCATGCCATCCCTAGCAAAACCAAGACTCACTCCTCTAAGAGAAGGTAACCAGTTTGGTGGTCCCCTGCAATAAACAGGCTATACAATAGAAGGAGGAAACTAGTTCAGAAAAAAAGCAAATCCCAAGAAGGAAAGACATCCCTGATCAGTATCAGTAAGAAACTGAGGTCCCTCATGAAATCATCCAAGGCTAACTTCAAAAGAAAAACAGCCAAGGAATCAAAAGATAACCACAAAGCCTTCTTTAGCTGTGTTAGGAATCTAAATGACAACTCACAGATATGCACTGAACTAGTGCAAAATAGCACAAAATATACTGAACCTACTGATATTGCCAACATCCTGGCAGATAGATTCAGTGCAAACTTCACCCCCCTCTTACCTCCAAAAGGGCCCACAAGAATACCGGAAAAGTGTAGTGTCCCAAAAATCACAGATGCACAGCCCTTTCAAAAGCCAAAAACACAGAGTCAGTGGGACCAGATGGTATCCCAGGCTGCGTCTTGCATGAACTACAGAACGAACTAACCCCCCACCTAAACACACTGTTCAACCTCAGCCTCTCCACAGGCTACGTGCCCATAGAATGGCGCACAGCAATGGTTATTCCACTCCACAAAGGAGGGGCCACAACTGACCATGGTAACTATCGCTCCATAAGCCTGACTAGCCTGGTCTGCAAGCTATGGAGCGCATCATCATGGAACTCATTAAAAAAGACATTGGAAACCTCCAAACACTTGACCCGACCCAGTTTGGCTTTGTTAAGGGCAGATCATGCCTACTAAACCTAGTTGACTTCTTCGAGACAGTCACCAAGGCCATAGACAAGGGAAAGGTGGTTCACACAGCCTACCTTGACCTCGCCAATGCTTTTGACACAATTACCCACTTGGGTATTACAGAAAAACCCACCAGCCCAAACACAAACCCCTACGTCATGAGATTGGTTGCCAACTGGCTTACAGACAGAACTCACACGGTAAGAATAGCGGGCTCCAGGTCCGACTCTAAACCAGTCACAAGTGGTGTGCCATAAGGCTCGGTCCTGGGACCCCTACTGTTCAGCATATACTTCTCAGAAGTACAGGCAAACACAGGAGGACTGTGGCTAACCAAGTTCGTCGATGACTGCAAACTGGGAGCCATAATTGTCTCTCCGGCTGACACGGACATCCTCCAAAAGGGCCTTACTGAGAAGGAAACCTAGTGTCAAAGTCATGGCCTCAAGCTAAATGCCAAAAAATGCATAGTCATCCCATTTGGGAAAAACAAAACACCCACGAATTACCACATAGGTGGCAGCCCCCTTAATACAGAAGAGGTAATAAGAGATCTGGGGACCCAGGTAGATAGTAATCTCTCCTTTGACAATCATATTGCCAAAGTAGTTAGGAAATCCTTCTATGTGGCCCATCTAATTACTAAAGGGTTCACATCTAGAAATAAAGAGGTTATAGTGTCCCTCTACTAGTCACCCATTAGACCCATGATAGAGTACAATGCCCCATTTGGGATGTACCTCACAAGACACCTCCAACAGCTGGAAACACCACAAAAGTACCTCACCAAGAGGATTACTGGTCTCAGACATATATCCTATGCAGCCCGACTGAAAAAACTCCAGCTGTACTCAGTGGCATATCGCTTAGTCAGAGGTGATCTCTGCCTGACGTACAAAGCCATGTCCAACTCAGAATTGATGGACATGCTCCACCTAAAGAAATCCAAGTCACTGCGAGCCACACACTCTAGTGAGCTAAACCTCGCCACAACAATAAATAGAACATGCTGGAGGGATAGATTCCTGTCACAGAGACTCCCCATGCTTTGGAACAAAATTTGAAATTAAATCAGGCAGAGCCCCTCACTAACACTCTTCAAGAGAAGCCTTGATGAGTGGATGGGTAACAGAAAATACACCCCTGGGATCACTTCATTGGCTCTGCTTGACAGAGGATCAGTTAATTAATCAGTTGAGTGGAAAAAGCCGACACACTCTCGCTAGGCTTATAAAGGCCCTCGGGCAGATAGCCTAGTACCTACCTATGAACCTATGAAGGTGTAAGCCTGACAGCTGCACAACAAACGCAGTGGATGTGTTTCTGTTTTCTCTAGCATATTGTATGTGCTACTCTTTGAATGCAGTGGATGTTTTTCTGTTTTCTCTAGCGTGTTGCATGTGCTACTCTGAACTCTCAACGTTTACAGTTCCTTGGCTTCTCAGTGGGCTGTTGACCCTAAGGATCTACAGAAGCCTAGACAAGAAATCTCACGAAGTGATTTGCATCTCTTGTAATGACCCCTTCTCCTAATTCAGAGCAGGCAAAACATTGTCCCAGGTGGGACAATGTCACCGTTCCTGAGAGGATTTTGCAGTTTTTGATCCATTCATCAAGAATTGTAATCGAATGGAATAACGGTAGTTCTTACTTTTATCCGAAGACGAATAAGATTATTTTCAGCAGTAACTGCATGTGCTACAAATCTGTCCTTTACTCCCAAATGTTCTATTTGTGAGCATATGTTTATTCAAGCATTCCACTTGCAGATGAGCATTAGGTCTGCAGATGGATACCAACACTCAATGTGTCCTAAGGCTGAGGTTCACCCCCAGCAACAAGTATGAGAATAAGAATCAGGGCCACCCTTTGGGGCAGTAAGGGTACTTAATATGGTTTACGGCAATAACAAGCTGTGCACCTTCATTTTAGGGCAAGTGTTTTAACGGCACAACCAGGAGCATTATACTCAAATACTGGCTTAAAAAGTGCCAAATACAGTGGACTGATCACATCTCCACATCTGTACACCATGCCCTTAGTAATAAGCTATGCAATAAAAAAAATAATCTTTATTACAGAAGTCGATACATGGTGATTCAAAGGGTGGGTCACTGCCAGCGTTGGTTTGGAGATACCCAACCAGTGCACTGATTCACTCTCCAACTAACTACATACCCACTTTTAAGCTTCAACCCACCCCAACATCCTACATAAAAAAATACTCTCCCAGCTGAAAACCGCAACACTAGCAGCTGATTCCCACCCCAATGAATTTCTAAAGCAGGCAGCAGCAGAAATAGCTGTGCCAGTTACTATTCTAATCAATAGATCAATCACTGAAGCCATAGTGCCCCTGATTTGGAAAACTGCCTACATCATACCTCTTCATAAAGGTGGCACTTCTATGACATATCCAACTACCGACCGATCACTATTCTATCTCCACTGGCTAAAATATTAGAAAAATGCATCCACCATCAACTTATGTCCTACCTTATAAATCAGAAACTCATATCTCCAACTCAACATGGTTTCCGTTCAGGTCATAGTACCACCACAGCTCTGTTAGCATTCACAGATACCTTAAACCATAACAGAAACAAGGGTAAACTTACATCAGCCCTTTTCTTAGACCTATCAAAAGCCTTTGATATGGTTAGTCATGATAAACTCATCTGCCACCTCAAAAACCTGGGCTTAGACAATCAAACAGTCTCCTGGTTCAAAAATTATCTCAAGGGCAGGCAACAAGCAGTGCAGTGGGACAATAACTTGTCTCCACTTTTACCAGTCACACTTGGGGTACCTCGGGGATCAATACTGGGTCCCTTGCTATTCTCAATTTTCACAAACAACCTGCACTCAGCTGCAAATAGCACTAGCCTTATCCAATACGCAGACAATTCCACTATAACATGCAGTGCCTCAACACTGGAAGAACTACACAATAAAACCCAACATAATTTCCACTCAGTTGAAAACTGGCTTACTGGCAGTGGCCTCATTCTTAACCTCCAAAAGACCAAGCTCCTGCTATTTCACCCCTCACAATATACCAGCCTTACCGCCACTTTCAATATCCTCTCTGCAAATGGTACACCCATCACAACTGAATCCCACACAAAACTACTAGGCGTCACCATTGATAACAACTTAAAATTTGATATCCACATAAATCTAGCTATTAAAAACACTCGCAGAAAGCTAGGTAGTCTCTACAAACATAAGTCTTTCCTGACCCATACTGCTAGGACCACAATTGCTCGTACTCACCTCCTCTCAACATCACTTTATGCATCCCCAATCATAACCAATCTATCCAAAACAGAAACCAGCAAACTGACTACCTGCTATAATCAAATAGCCAGATTTGCTAATAACACCTCTTTTATAACCCATCGCTGTCATAACCTAAAACAACTGGGCTGGCTTGAACTGCCAAATTTACTAATCTATAATCAACTTATCATCACTCATAAGCTGCTCTCCCACCCAAATAAAATGCTGTCTTTAAGCAACTTAATTCAGCAGTATTCCTGTCCTATGCAACTCTGCTCCACGGATAAAGTACTGTTAACAGTTACTAGATCCCACAACCATGCCGGTGACTCCCTCTACTCATCTTACATATCCAAAATTTGGAACTCCCTGCCTTCATCCATTACCCTGGAATCTTCTCTAACCAAATTTAAAATGTCTATCAAAAGCCGTCTTAACAACAAATGCTTATGTCCCTGCTCCACACCAGATGAACTTCAGTCCCATTCCACTTGCCTTACACACATAGTCTCTTGATAGGACTTCAGTCTTATCAATACCCCTTTCAGATGCATGAAGTGACTACATAGTTAACATACCTTAATATTGTTTGTATATGTTTTGATCTTTTTAAAATGTTCTTGCCAATGACTTAATGTTTGCTCATTAATATGATCTTGTTATATATAGTAGAAACACGTTAGTATATTTGTTTGTATATTTTGCATAAATGTTTCTTTGGAGATTTTCTCCCCGGGCCTCCACTGAAAATGGACATGTATCCAGTTGGACTATCCCGGTTAACAAATGTAAAATAAATAAAAGAAATAAATAAAAATAAAATGTGCTGTCAGTGTAATAGTTCCAGGGCTTGATGTGCTAGATGAAAGAGACTATTGGACACTAATTCTATTTTTCTTTCTGTAATTTCCTGATTTTGACAGTATCAAGCTGGACTGACACCTTCCTGCTGTGCAGAGAGGTAGGTCTGTGTGTGTGTGTGTGTGTGTGTGTGTGTGTGTGTGTGTGTGTGTGTGTGTGTGTGTGTGTGTG
Organism: Protopterus annectens; assembly: GCF_019279795.1. NCBI lineage: Eukaryota > Metazoa > Chordata > Ceratodontiformes > Protopteridae > Protopterus > Protopterus annectens. The sequence goes on from NC_056745.1 coordinate 10,934,021, forward strand.
TGTGTGTGTGTGTGTGTGTGTGTGTGTGCGTGTGTGCGTGTGTATGTGTGTGTGTGTGTCAGTATGCTTGTTTGCATGAAGTATGTGGTGTAACAGAAAACTGTGGAACAAAGCTGGACTGACACCTCCCTGCTACCCTGCTGAGAGGGGAGGTGTGTCCCTTAAAGAATAATAATAATAATACTAACGTTTCAGAAGAAAATATCTTCCTCATGAAAATAATAAAGGCAATGTCTGTAGTGGTTTCAATGATAATCTGTCCTTTAGTTATTGAGAAGGAGCAAATACAGAGTTAGAGAGAGCTGTGCAAGTAGAAACGTTGCCAATAGCAGAATTCTACCATTCCTTAGCAAGTATATCTGGAGTGATATGTTACTTAATGTTGTCCAGAGGGAAGTAATAGTTTTATTTATGGTCTTAACACACTATTCTTTATTCACTATTAAGCTGCACTTTTTTGTTAATTTATAAATAATGTTTATAACTGCTATTTGGTTTATGTCACTTGGTAAATAGTAAAAGGTTTAGAATCAGAATTAGAATCATATTTATTGGCCAAGTGTGCACACATACAAAGAATCTGACTCTGATATCAATGACTCTCCAAGTAGGAATTACATAAATGACATACATACAACTATTACGAACAAGACAAAACGACAAACATGCGACTATTAAGAACGAGACAAAACAGCCACCTCCCCTTTTCTCAATACTCCCACAGGTGTCCCCCAGGGTTCAATTTTAGGCCCCCTTCTATTCAATATATTCATAAACGATTTTTACCAAGCCATCCCAGATGCCAACCTTGTCCAATATGACGATGATTCAACAATAATCTGCTCTGCCTCTTCTATACCAGCCCTAGTTAAATTCACCCAAGATGCCTTCTCCTCCACTGAGCAATGGATGATGGACAACCATCTAGTACTCAATGCTACTAAAACTAAACTCATGATATTTACTGCTTCCAAAGCCAGCACCCTTGATAAAACCTCATTCTCAGTCACCAGTTAAAATAATACTCCTCTTGAAATAGTCTCTAATGCTAAACTACTAGGAGTCCTGATCAATGACCAGCTAAAGTTTGATAATCATCTACAAGTAAATATAAAAAGACCCCACAAAAAATAGGCATGCTTTAACGCCACAACCATTACATCTCTCCCTCCACTAGGGTCACCCTCGCCAACACTTACTTTATCCCATCCCTCCTATACAGTGCCTCTGTACTTACTAACCTGCAATCCTCCCTCAAGACTGAACTCTTCACTTGCTATAATAAAATAACAAAATTTGCAACCGGCCATAAATCCACTTCCCATCACTGCATTGCCCTACACCAACTGAATGGGCTTGAGCTGTCCAATTACCTCCTCTGTATTCAACTTGTCCAACCACACAAACTTATTTTCACCCCCTCTCTCTGTCCCTCCCTTTCCACCACCTTTAAAATGCACCAACCAAATAGACTTTTGAGATTTAATTCCCAAAATCTAATTGAACTGCATAAATCTGCCCGTAGACCAGGCAAACATCTAATGTCCTCTCTAGCACGCCATTGGAATTTCCTCCCACCTCTCATCCACACCACCAGCAGCCTCTCTTCATTCAAAACCTTATTTCACACACACCTAACTTCACTATGGGAATGCTCCTGCTCCCACCCCACATCATCTCCCTACCTATAGCTACTCTCTATAACATATAATTCACAATAGCCTCCCATTGTTTTGTACCCCTAATAAACTCTAGGAATTAGCATAACTCCTAGAATGGTACAATTCAGTAGCCTAGAAATTAACTGCATGAATTAGCATAACTGTTAAAAGAATTTAGACTGTTTCTGTTATTGCATTGTGCTAATATGTTAAACTGTTAAAAACTTTGACTGTTTGTAAATATTACTCTTATTGCATTGTACTAATATGTGCACTCTACTAATATGTGTTTTTATATTTATTTAATTTTGCTTCATTTGTGCACATTACATTTCTCTAATAACTTACTCTTATGTTAAATCTGTAATTTGTAATTTTCTGGAGCTTTTCTTCCCAGGACTCCATTGAACATGAGCTCCTCATGGCCCAATGGACTATCCTGGCAAGCAAACTATAAATAAATAAATAAACACACAAGAAGCAAAGTGCATCTCAGTGCAAGAAATACTGAAATAAACTCTGAAAGAAACAAGTATTAACAACATGTAAACAATCCTTGGAGGCTTGGGGAAAAGAATACCCCAGCCTAATAAGCTGAGTTAACCATTTCTGAACTTGGCCTGTGGGAAAAACTGTTCTTATACCTGCTGTTTTGGTGCATATTAATCTATAATGCCTGGCTGATGGTAATAGTTCAGAAAGATGGTGGCTTGGATGGGAAGGGTCGGTGATGATCTTCTTTAGGCAGAGATCCAAACCACACTCTTATGGATGAGCTGAGAACAGACTCAATGACTGCTGTATAGAACTGAATCACCAGTTCCTGTGGGAGGTTGAACTTCCTCAGCTGTCCCAAAATGTACATTCGCTGTTGTGCCTTTTACTTAGCTTTTACAGTAATGTGCTTTCTTATATATATATATATATATGAATACAAACATATACATTACATACCTCTCAAATCTACAGATTTGTGCAGAATGTCCAGATTTTTTACATGTATTTATGGTCAATTTTTCATAAAATTGTGGTTTTCTGGCAAACATAGGTGTGTCCATATTCATTAAGGATATCCACACCTCCAGGCTAGTTGCTCAGCATAATCCATCTAAGGTTATCAAAGTGCAACTAACTCTGGGTAAAACTGCAGTCTAAATTGTAGGTTGCTACAGATCCACCACCATGCCCCAGGATTCTCACTCCTCTTTACTTGATATACTGGAAAATATTAGGTTTCAACTAAACATCCTAATAATGGGCGATTTCAACTACCCCACCATTAACTGGGAAAACTACTCGTGTACCAACTCCTTTGCTCAATGCTTTCTGGAATTCATAAATTCCAGTGCCCTGGATCAACTTATCCACACCCCCACCAGGGGCAACAATATCTTAGACCTAGTCATTACCAACATGAGTGACCGGTGTTCCAAACCTGAAGTCAACTCCTCGTTGGTCCGATCCAACCATAAGCTAATCACCCTTGATATCCACATCCTGCCCCCACCCCCATTAAGGAAACCACAGTAAAAAATTTCTCCAAAGCCAACTTCATGCTTTTTAAGACAGGAGTGGGAAACTTCATGACACCCATGCAGATGGACAATACAGTTACGACTGCTGAATCCTACACAAATGCACTCTATAAGCACTTACACGAGTGCCTGGATCGTGCTATCCCTAACAGAACCAAGACGCTATCCTCCAAAGAAAAGAAAGCCAATCTGGTGGTCACCTGCCATAAACAAACTCTACAATAGAAGGAAGAAACTGTTGCAAAAGAGAGTAAAATCCCATGAGTGGAGGAGCTCCCTTGTCAGCCTCAGTAAGAAGCTGAGATTTTTTATTTATTTATTTTATTTTCAGTTTGATAACCGGGGAAGTCCACTTGGCCAGAATGTGCCCATTTTCAGTGGAGGCCCGGGGAGAAAAGCTCCAGTAAGCAATAAGAATTACAAAAGTTTACTTAATACAGAGGTCAAAATACTTATATAAATTCATGCAGTTATAAATTGTCATTAGAATGCAATTTAGACAAAGGTAGCACAATATGTAGGTGTTTACATCCCTTATAAGATCCTCCAAAGCTAGCTACAAAAACAAAATCGCCACTGATTCTAAAAGCATTCTATATCTATGTCAAGAATCTCAATGGCAACACCCAGATCTGTTCTGAGTTACAGCACAATGGCACAAAAATGACAAAACCAACTGATATTGCCAATATCCTGGCAGAGAGGTTCAGTGCTAACTTTACCCCCCTCTCACCCCCCCAAAGGGCCCATATCTATACAGGAAGAATGCAGAGTCCCTGTAATCACAACTATGCAGGTAAAAGCTGCACTCTCTAAAGTCAAAAACACAGCATCCATGGAACCGGACAACATCCCAGGCTGTCTTTTACACAAACTTCAGAATGAACTGGCTCCCCACCTAAGCATCATGTTCAATCATAGCTGCATATCAGGCTTTGTGCCCACTGAATGGCACACAGCAACAGTTGTCCCACTCCATATAGGGGGAGTGATGCCGGGAACTATCACCCTATTAGCCTGACAAGCCTGGTCTGCAAGGCCATGGAACGTATCATCATGGAACTCATAAACAAAGACATTGGTAATCTCCAAACTCTGGACCTCACCCAGTTTGGGTTTGTGAAAGGCAGACCATACCTCCTGAACCTGATTGACTTCTTTGAGGCAGTCACCAAAGCCGTACATGATGGTAAGGTGGTTCACACAGCCTATCTTAACCTCACCAAAGCTGTCAACACCATCCCCCATTCTGGAATTATAGCTAAGCTCACTAAACTAGGTATAAATCCCTACCTCACAAGATGGGTTGCCAACTGGCTCATTGACAGAACCCACACTGTAAAAGTTGAAGACTCCAAATCTGACTTCAAACCAGTGACAAGTGGAGTACCACAGGGTTCAGTCCTGGGTCCTCTCCTGTTTGGTATTTACTTCTCTGAAGTACAGGCTAACACAGAAGGCCTCTGGCTAACGAAGTTCGCAGATGACTGCAAACTAGGAGCCATAGTCAAGTCCCCAAATGATGTGGACATCCTACAGAAGGGCCTCACTGAGACAGATGCCTGGTGTCAGAGCTATGGCCTCAAGCTCAATGCCAAAAAGTGCATTGTCACCCCCTTTGGTAAAAAGGCTGTACCCATGAACTACCACATAAGCAGCAATCTACTTAACACCGAATGTGTGATAAGAGACCTTGGGACCCAGGTGGACAGATCTCTCGTCATTGTTCCCCTCTACTCGTCACTCATTAGACCCATTATAGAGTACAAAGCCCCTTTTGGAATGTACCTCTCAAGACATCTGCAGCAGCTGGAAAGGCCACAGAAGTAACTCACAAAAAGGATTACTGGCCTCAAACAGATGCCCCACACTGACTGTCTCAAAAAACTCCAGCTTTACTCCGTACCATATCGCCTACTCCAAGGTGATCTCTGCCTAACATATAAGGCTATATTAAACCCAGAGCTGTTGGACATGCTACACATAAAGAAATCCCAATCTCTCTGAGCTACACACTCTAGGGACATAAATCTTGTCACCACAATAAACAGGACATGCTGGAGGGATAGATTCCTGTCCCAGAGACTTCCCATACTCTGGAATAAGCTACCCACATACGTCAAGCGAAGTTCTTCATTAGCACTCTTCAAGAAAAATCTTGATGAGTGGATGGGAAATAGGAAATACACCCCGGTGATCACTTCTGTGTCTCTGCTCGACAGTGGCACAGGAATATAACTTTCTTGGGTTGCATAAGCCAGGGAACCTTGTTGGCTAGCCTTACTTAGGCCCGTGGGCCGATATCCTAGTACCGACCTATGAACTTATGATTAGAAAAAAATGGTAGACGTGAGTTTCAGACTTCATACCTTTCAGAACATCCATACTAATCTAAAACCTGTTATTCAATCAACTTTCTAAGTTTGTAAAAACAAAATTTAAAAAATGGCCCATTTTTGGGCCTTTTGTCACATTTCTATTTATGGCTTTGTCCACATTTCTCACTCTAAGAATTTGCAAATTATATCTAGCTCCATGCTTAACTTCATTCCTACCACCTTTTGGGAAATTCATTGACTTTTACAGACATTTTTCATCACATTGTGTAATTCTATTGAGAATAAGTTATTTTTGCAGGTCATGAATCTGAATCCTTATTAGTATCCATATCAGACAATTACATCATTCTAAAGCACAAACAGTCATATTTGCAAACAATCACCCTCTGTGTTTCTGAATCATTATAACCATCAAAATTAAAGGGTTCATTTTTCTTCCTCTTTTGAGATTCACATGGATGGGAAGCCTGTTTCAGAGAAGGGGGTGCTGTCTGAGACACATGCCTGTCCCTCCAACATATCCAGTTTATGTTCCAAGCAAGGTTTGTCTTTATATCCAGTAGTTCTGATACTATTTCTTTTATAAATGTGAATCTGTTCCATCAGAGCAGGATCTGGGGGATGTATTAATATGACAGACACAGATCACCCATCAACATTCTGCAGGGGATCAACTACAGTGATAGGGCATTTAAGGCATCCACATATGATATGTCAAGCACCAATACACTGGCCCAACATTTCTTGAAATTCATCATTTCCAGTGTCCTGGACCAGCTCATTTTGACTCCCACTAAAGGAAGCGACATCCTTGATCTGGTTATTACTAACATGGGCGACTGTTGCTCTTCACCAATAGTCAATCCCTCCCTGGTCAGATCCGACCATAAACTAATCACCCTGGAAATCCACATCTCACCCACATGCCCTGCAAAGTTAACCACCTTGAAAAACTTCTCCAAAGCTGACTTTGGACTTCTAAAAACAGATGGCTAACTTTACGGCACCCATGCTAATGGAAACAGCTGCACGACTGCTGAATCATACACCAATGCACTGTACGAACATGTACATAAATGCATGGAACTAGCCATACCCAGCAGAACCAAGATGCTCTCCTCCAAAAAAAGGAAGCCAATCTGGTGGTCCCCTACCATTAATAAACTCTACAACAGAAGGAAGAAACTGTTGCAGAAGAAGGTGAAGTCCCAAGACTGGAAAAACTTCCTTATTAGCCTCAACAAAAAGTTGAGATCCCTCTTCAAATCCTCTAAAGCCAGCTATGAAGACAGAATTGTGGCAGACACTAAAAGCAATCACAAAGCCTTCTATAGCTATATCAAGAACCTCTGTAGCAATACCCAGATTTGCTCTGAGTTACTGCACAATGGTACCTCCTATACTGAGCCAACGGATATATCCAAGCCACCATCTTTTTGAACTATTACCATCAGCCAGGCATACTGGCCGACAGATTCAGTGCCAACTTTACCCCTCTCTGCTCTCCTAAAGGACCAATCACAGTACCAGAAGAATGCCAGGCACCCAACATTACTGCAGCACAGGTTAAAGCTGCATTGTCCAAGGCCAAGAATACAGCTACCATGGAACCCAATAATATCCCTGGCTGTGTTCTACATGAATTACAAAGTGAACTGGCACCACATCTATGTTGCCCTGTTCAGTCACAGCCTCACTTCAGGCTTTGTCCCTACTGACTGGCGCACTGCTACAGTCATCCCTCTCCATAAAGGGGGAACAACAACAGATGCTAGGAATTGTCATCCCATTAGCCTGATGAGTCTGATATGTAAAGCAATGGAGTGCATCATCACAGGCCCGATTAACAGATATAGGAAAGCTCCAAACTCAAGACCCCATGCAATTTGGCTTTTTGAAAGGTAGATCATGCCTGCTCAACCTGATTGACTTCTTTGACTCAGTCACCATGGCTGTGGATGAAGGTAAGGCGGTGCATACAGCCTACCTCGATCTGGCCAAGGCCTTTGATACCATTTCTCACTCGGGAATTATTGATAAACTCACCAAACTAGACATCAACCCCTATATCACTAGGTAGGTTGCAAATTGGCTCACAGATAGAACACACGGTGTGAAAGTAGCAGACTCCAAGTCAGACTGCTGACCAGTCACAAGTGGAGTCCCACAGGGATCGGTCCTGGGTCCTCTCCTGTTTGGCATCTACTTCTCAGAAGTCCAGGATAACAGAAAGAGACTCTGGCTGACCAAGTTCGCAGAGGACTGCAACCTGGGAGCCATTATTAACTCCCCAAGTGAAGCAGATATCCTACACAAACGCCTCACTGAGACCAATGACTGGTGTAGAAACCATGGCCTTAAGCTTAATGCCAAAAAATGCGTCATCATCCCCTTTGGTAAAAACTCAGTTCCTACTAATTACCACATCGATGGGAGCCCTCTGAACACTGAAGGTGTTACAAGAGATCTGGGGATGCAGGTTGACAGCAACCTCTCCTTTGACCACCATATTGCCACTGTGGTCAGAAAGCCCTTCTATGTGGCACATCTCATTACCAGGGGTTTTGCATCCAAGAAAGAGGTAATCGTCTCTCTCCACTCTTCCATCATTAGACCAATCATCGAGAATAATGCCCCATTTGGCATGTACCTCACTAGATACCTGCAACAGCTGGAGAGGCCACAGAAGTACCTCATGAAGAGGATCCTAACGATTAAACACATATCCTACATGGACAGACTCAAAAGACTCCAGCTATTCTCTATCTCATATTGCCTACTTAGAGGTGATCTCTGCTTGATTTACAAAGCCATGTCTGACCCAGCTCTATTAGAAATGCTACATCTAAAGAAATCCCAATCAATCTGCACCACATGCACCAGAGACCTCAACTTCATTGCCACAATCAACAGAACATGCTGGAGGGACAGGTTCCTCACCCAGAGACTGCCCATGCTCTGGAATAGACTTCCCATACATGTCAAGCAGAGCACCTCGCTGTCCCTCTTCAACAGAAATCTTGATGAGTGGATGGGTAATAGAAAGTTCACCCCAGGAATCACTTCAGTGGCTCTACTTGATAGAGGCTGTGGGAACTAATGTCGGGTGGCATTATGCCAGGGCACTTCTATGGGCTAGGCTTGTAAAGACTCCAGGGCCATTAGCCTAGTACACATCTATGAACCTATGAACCTATGAACCTATGTGCATTCCTTTCATTTGCTGTATGACAATTCATATCCAGCACAGTCCGTGTTTCAGTGTTTTTGAAACTTATTTATTGATTTATCTGGCATTTGTTTTGTGGGAGAGTCTGACAGGATCATGAGGTACCCATTTTCAGTGAAGGCCTGGGGAGAAAAGCTCCAGATACATAAGATTAACAGAAGTAAAATGTAGATAGACCTAATAAAGTTATAACATTCAGGCATGAATATGAAAACACATTTGTTTGTCAGAATGAGAACTTAACAGACATTCTAAAGTCCTAACGAACACAAATTTTGAAAAACTACACATTAGTTTGTCATACTAAAAACTCAACTGACATATTAACTCTCTTACAATATGCTGATGATTCCACCCATATTACACCTGGTCCTATCCCTGTCAAGCTCCAACCTGATTCTAGCTAGTCTCCTCCTCCTCCTAAATTTAAATTCTTCTCTCATATCTTTCTCTTTACTCCGTTCTTTCTCCTCCCCTACTGCTAATACTACTACATACCAACACCCAGTTTCTTGTAAATAATCTTTTGCATCCAGACTATCTTGTTGTTACTGTATAGACATACACAGAAACTTGTAGTTAACTTCACTTTCCTGTATAAATTCTTGTTATATGCTATTCGTGATGTACATTTTTGTCTTGAATGACTGTAATTGTAACTGGAGCTTTTCTCCTCGAGTCTCCACTGAAAACGGGGATTTGGCTCAGTTGGACCAACCCGGTTAACAAATGACAATAAATAAAGTCATAGTGTTCAAGCATAAATTATATGGTAAGCCTGCTAACAGGAAGGTGCTGCATTATTTACATAACAGATGATTATCATAACGATTATTAATATTGTTGAGGTCATGAAATATGGTAACAGATTATACTGGTGAAGGTGTAGGATAGTATGAGTAGAGAAGGCTAGGTTGTGACAGATGGGATAGTAGGAATAGATGTGGAAAAGGTATGAGTGTAACCTCAGGGGAGTTTGTGTAGAGGGTAGGGTAGGTTGGTAGTGGGACAGAGACAGTAGAGCTAGAAAAGGTACGAGAGTGCATTCGTATGGCTTATGTGTGCATATGATTTTTAAAGATACAGTTGTTAATGTATATGACATGTTCATAGGTTATAGGTATGTACTAGGCTAATGGCCCTGGAGCCTTTACAAGCTTAACCCATAGGATTACTCTGGCATCGTGCCACCCAACCTTAGTTCCCAGTGCCTCTGTCAAGTAGAGTCACTGGAGTGATCCCCGGGGTGAATTTTCTATTTCCCATCCACTCATCAAGAAGATGAAGAGGGCCAGAGGGCCAGCGAGGTGCTCTGCTTGACATGTATGGTAAGTCTATTTCATAGCATGGGCAGTCTCTGGGTTATGAACCTGTCCCTCCAGCATGTTCTGTTGATTGTGGTAATGAGATTGAGGTCTCTTGAGCGTGTGGTGTGGAGGGATTGGGATTTCTATAGATGTAGCATTTCTAACAGAGCTGGGTCAGACATGGCTTTGTATATGCTGAATGATGGTCTAAGTACATAGCCACATATTTCGCAGATGAAATGATGAAGTATTTCTCCACCAGGGTAACTAATGTAACCCCTTACTGTCCAACGTCCTTCTCTCCACCACCCATTGTCAATATTTCTTGGCAACTGAGCCTTCTTAGCTTCAGAGTGTGATATTTTTATCCTGAAAAGAAAAAAAAAATATATATATATATATATATATATATATATATATATATATATATATATATATATATATTTTTTTTTTTTTTGTCTGTATGACTAGCATTATTGTACCACCCACCATTATTATATGCTTTTAAATACAATGTCAAGGAACTTGCGTTTGAACTCCTATTGTAATTGCCATATGTACAAATGTATTAATTATGCAATCTTCCTTGGAGCTTTTCTCCCTGGGTCTCTGCTGAAAATGGGCCTCTGGCCCAGTCTGACACTCCCCGGTTATCATTCAAATGTAAATAAAATAAATAAATAAATAATATTTGTGTTTTAAATCAGAATCTGAACAAAATACATGATTTCTTTATTTCTTTTAAAGTTATATGTATCAGAAGTCATCAGACAGCATAACTAGGACAGCCGTGGAGGGTCATGCCTAGCTGTTACAGAACTGGAACTGCCAACCCATTAGCTTTTGTCAAAGATGTTCTGCCATTGTCTCTGTCTCAAACATCAAGCACATTCATTTACATAGGAGTCCCAATGTCTGCAGCTGCCTTTCAGATTGAATCACTAACATTTCCTTACAATGCCTCTCCCATGTATTGAAAACACTCTGGGTCATTGTTATTCAACTGCTGTCACATGGTGTGACTTCTGAAGTCATTCAGAGACATATTAAGGTTGTGTTTCCTGCTGAGGTGTTCTCTTGTAATCTTATTTGCATTAAATACCTTCATAGACATTCATTTCAGTTTGAATCCTGACAGCTCGTTTCTATTTCTCACTTCCACAGGCTCGTTTCCTTCTGTACTTCATCTCTGCCTTTTGAGTTACACATGCTTCACTCCAGGGCATCTTCTCACATGTCTTGATAATAGTGCATTTCTGAAAAATCAGACATGGCTATTACTCTGAATTTAATGATTTGTTTTGTGTCCACACAACAGATTCATTTTATTTATTTACTTTTTTAACTAGTGCTTGTTTTCAACTTTATCGAAGGTGGTGACAACAGACTGAATATATTGTGTAGAACTCAAAAAAACAAAAATATAGATGCTTGGTTGAAAAGGCATACATGTGTGTTTTAGGTTCATTGGTGTATTCTAGGCATGACCACTAAATGTAACCCACAGATTTGATTTATATAGAGGGGGACCAATTACATTGTCTTTAACACAGAATCACTTCTCTACGTCAAGTAACAGATGCATTACAAAGTGCATTTCATGTGGCATGTAATATGGTAATATGAAATGGGATTGGTTTCTAAACAATGCTTGACATTTGGACATTGAAGTCAACATTTTCTATGAAACACTTGACATATATATGTAAAATACACGATGGATTGCATAATTATAACATTTGCCAGTTTCTAAAAGACAAGTATGCTTTCATTGTGGCAATATACAATACAAGGCTAGAACTGCTGGTTTATGCAACAGAATTGAAGCATGCATTCAAAATATGGGTCATGTTGAACGACAGCGCCAGTGAAAACGTGGCAGAAATAAGTTGTACAGTAAACCCAGGATGCCTAATGATAAAAGAAGATAACCATTTTCATTTTAGTGCAAACATGAAATGGAAACATATAATATATGATGTAATGGCTTACGATTATATAGTATAGTTAATAATAACAGAAAAATCATCTGAGTCATCAGAAAAATTGTGAGATAAAGTTTAAAATGGAACTAGATTTAGCAGTTGCAAAATCTGATTTCTCTGCAAAACTATACAAAATATTATTTTCACGTACCCTTACAAGAGGCATCTGTGCTAAACATGTATCTGAAGAAGAAGAAGACGCCTCGTGAAGGTAAAATTCATGTGGTTGTGGAGTACAGATAAATGGCATAGTCTGCTTGTTTGTGATGAGAAGCCACAAGCTGCCAATACTCTTGGCAGATGCCAAGCACGTTTTTTGCCAAGGAAATGGACATGGAGTCAGAAAGTGAATTAAACAGTAAGGTTAGAGCAAAGTGTCAAGCGGCCAAGGTGGTACATTGTCTACATAGAAATAAGGTGGAGCTGGAATTGAGAAGGCTGGAAAATGTTGGTGCCTGTCTAAAGCAGAGTAATGTGAGTAGGCCAAGACCACATGATCTCCGGTTATAACAGGCGTAATGACAGATGTTTAAAGACATCAAGACCATTATTAAAGAAGGGAAACATTCAATACTACATCTCTTGCCATGAATAAAAGACATATTAGCTTCCATAACAAGGGATAGCATTTCATATGTGTAACACACCACACGTTTATTTACACATGGAACAGGAGGAATCCTCTAAACTATTGCTAACCTTAGGATTATCTTATTATAATCATGTTGTTTTTGGAGAAGCATCTGTACGAGCTGCTTGGCAGACAGAAAATGACTGTCCTCCAAGGAATGTCCTCCAAGGAATTTAGAATATGCACTATTACCAAGACAGTATCTTAATGACTGGTCAGAATGGTGGAAATCACCTGATGTCCCCATGTGATCATAGTTTTGCACTATTACCTCTCTGCATAGCTGTGATTGTCCCCATGTGATCATAGTTTTGCACTATTACCTCTCTGCTTAGCTGTGACATGCATTTCCTTACCTACTGGCACCATGTGCTTGTACTTCATGTCTACAGTTCCACTTCTTGGGTAGCACAAATCATCCTTTTACCTACTGACACCATGTGTTCATAGTTCTGCAGCATCACCTCCCTGTGCAGCTCTTTTTAGTGATTACTCACCATCTTCCATTCTTCGACTGAAAAATCAATAGTAACATCTTCAAAGGTTTCTGGGACCTCCAGCTTCACATTTAGAACTACTCTAGCATACAAAGTGAGTACAATACTATAATTCAATACAGAAGGTCTTTGGCTAACAAAGTTTGCAGATGACTGCAAACTAGGAGTCATAATTGAAACTCCTAACGATGTGGACATCCTACAAAAGGGCCTCACTGAGACAGGTGCCTGGTGTCAGAGGCATGGCCTCAAGCTCAATGCCAAAACGTGCATTGTCATCCCCTTTGGTAAAAACTCTGTACCCATGAACTACCACATAGGCGGTAGTGTACTTAACACCAAAAATGTGTTAAGAGACCTTGGGACACAGGTGGACAGTAGTCTCTCCTTTGATAATCACATCGCCACAGTAGTCAGGAAATCCTTCTACGTGGCACACCTCATCATAAAAGGTTTCTCATCCAGGAAAAAAAGAGGTCATTGTTCCCCTCTACTCATCACTCATTAGACCCATTATAGAATACAACATCCCTTTTGGTATGTACCTCACAAGGCATCTACAACAACTGGAAAGGCCACAGAAATACCTCAAAGGAGGATTACCTGTGGGATTGTACCACCTTGAGGATACCCGCTCACTCATAAATATCATTAAGCCCTATAGCAACTTGAAATCCCTGCGATCAGCCGACAAACTACTCGTCCAAACCCACAAAGCTAATAATGCTGCTGGTGAATCCGTTTGCCAACCTCAAACAGTATCTCAGAATGAACTGGCTCTGCCCATGTACCAATCCTGATTAAGTTAAATACTGAAAGGAGAATCTTTAAATATCAAAACAGGTAACTATTTCACCAAGCTCTGTATGCTATCTAATGTCTCCTGCCTTTAATTGGGTCTGACCATGTAAATTGTGTATCCCTATTAGGGAACACCATGAACCATTGTACATACTCACTTTGTTTTTTATTCTTTGTTGTAAATGTTGTTTTTATACTTTTTTATATTTTTTTAAATATTATCTTTGTAATTTGTGTAATTGGAGCTTTTCTCCCTGGGCCTCCACTGAAAATGGACATGTATCCAGTCGGACTATTCTGGTAAACAAATGTAAAATAAAATAAGTAAATAAATTATTGGTCTCAAACAGATGCCCTACGCAGACCATCTCAAAAAACTCCAGCTTTACTCCGTCGCATATCACCTACTCAGGGGCGATCTCTGCCTAACATACAAAGCTATGTCAAACCCAGAGCTGTTGGACATGCTCCACTTAAAGTATTTTCTTGCTGTACTTAACTGTTTTCCCCTAAACGCTGATTTCTCCAGCACTTATTGTGATTTAAAAGCTTATTTTTTCACATATTGTACCTATTTGACTGCCTGCACTTTTAAAAAGTTGTTTTTTGTTTAAATAAATTGTTTAATTGTTGTAGGCTACACACTAATGTGCAATAAATAGCCTTTTCTGATAGCTTGTAGTCGTTTAAAGCTGTTTTAAGTGTACTTTTTACTGTTTTTGCCTTATCTTTTCAAAAAAAAAATTTCTTGTTTCCTGCCTTTCTAAGCTAGTATAGTCCAGTTTTCAGGCTAGTGCTGAATTCAGGGCTGTGTTACAAGTTTCTGAGTTGCCCATACCTTACTTGGATAGAGGGAAGTTTCTCTGTTCACCTGTGAGAGAGGGGAACTTTGAGCAGCCACCTGTCCCTGGAGGAGTGGTTCCAGCCCAGAAATTAGTAGTTTAAAACTGCGTTTGCACGGATTTGTGCGTCGGACAGCACCGGTTAGCTAGGGTTAAATTATTCCCGGCTCCACTAAGTCTCCTCTTCAGTTTTTCACTTGAAACTAGTCTAACTCTCAACCTAAGCACTCAAAAAGCATCCTACAGTCCAGCACTTGCTCAGACCTAATAGCAAGCACTAATATACCCCGACACTTGATTGCCCAGCAGGGCAAGGCTCTTTATCCACCCCTCGCCAACCAATCGACTAAGCAGCTCACCCTACTATTCAGACATGACCAAAGGACAACTTCAGGTGCACTCTCCAGTACAGCTGGTGAATCTGGGTATCCTGAGGCAATGTTAGAACTGCCTCATGTACACAGACAGCCCTCTCCTCCTACCACAAAACACTAACATATGCGAGATATGCAATTATACAGCCAAACTGGAGGCTAAGGTCTCTCCACCCAAGATTGGAACAGACAGTCATGAGGAGAAGGTTAACACTTGCACCACACCTCCAGCCTCACATAGACCTACTAAACCAGCACCGGCAAAAAATACACATAAATAGACTAAATCATACTTGGAGGTTCTAAATAAAAACCTGCAAAAGTATCAGAGAGCTCCAAAGCAGACACCCACAAAACCTGCACCTCCCATCACAAACCAGACAACACATAAAACACAAAATCAATGTGCCGCACAATCACAGCCCTTAAGGTGAAATAACATACCTAACACACTAGTAATAGGTGACTCAATAGTCAGGCACACTGACGCCCCACTCACTAGGCTGGAAAAGGAGAAGGTTACTGTTAGCTGCCTATCAGGAGCCAGAATCCGCCACATAACGCAAGCACTCAGGTCACTCCAGAACAAGTACAAATATGACTCTGTCATTGTTCATGTTGGTGTGAATGACCTGAGATGTACCCTGGACTACATGAAAAGAGACATGAAAGAGCTCTCTGATCATGTAGCCCAGGCTGGTATGACCCTACCTTGAGTAGCATCCTGCCCTCACCAAGAATGATACCTCAGTATAAAGAAAAAATGATCAATTTCAACAATTGGCTAAGTTTCTGGTGTCATTCAAAGGGGATCCAGTGTCTGTCAGCCTGGGATGACATGCTCGACAAGCCGCATTGCTTCGCAAGAGATGGCTTGCACCTGTCATCACTTGGCTTTCGAATACTGGCCAAGGCTCTTGCTGCCCCCATAGTGCCTTTTTTAGGCAAGGCTCAAAATTCAAACCCACCACTGTAAACAGCACAAGTAAAAAAATGAGGGTTATGCTACTTAACGCCAGGAGTTTAAATCTCAAAATGCATGTGCTCGAAGCACTCCTAAGTATGGAGAACGTTGACATCTGTGCAGTAACTGAAACCTGGTTCAAGGCTCCAGAGAGCACTCCAGCACTACTGGGCTACAACTCATACCACACATTTCGGCCACAGAACATGGACCGAAACACAAAAGGAGGGGGTGTATTCATATTCATCAAGGATACTCACACCTCCAGGTTAGTGGTGCAGCATGATACCTCTCAGATCATCCATGTGCAACTAATATTGGGCAAATCTGCAATGCAAATTGTGACCTGCTACAGATCAACCTCCATGATCCAGGACCACCACTCCGCCTTTCTGGAGACACTGGAAAACATGAAGGTCCTACCGAACAACCTGATATTGGGCAATTTCAATTACCCTACCATTAACTGGGAAAACTACTTCAGTATAAACTCAATGCTTCCTAGAATTTATCAATTCAAATGCCCTGGATCAGCTGGTAAACTCCCCTACCAGAGGCCACAACATATTGGACCTGGTCATCACCAACATGGGCAACAGGTGTTCCATACAGGAGGTCAACCCATCACTGGTCAGATCAGACATAAACTAAGCACTCTGGATGTCCACACCCCACCACCACCCCCAACCAAGGAAACTACAATGAAAAACTTTTCTAAAGCAAACTTCACCTTACTTAAGGCAGAGGTGGTAAGTTTCACAGCCGCTACGCTAAAGGATAACACTGCCCAAGTTGCAGAATCCTTTACAATTGCACTCTATGAGCACTCACTACCCTAAGAGCTGGAAACCAGTCTGGTGGACCTCTGCCATAAACAAGTTATACAACAGAAGGAGGAAACTAGTTCAGAAAAAAAGCAAATCCGAAAAAGGAAAGACATCCCTAATCAGTATCAATAAGAAATGAAGGTCCCTCATAAAATCATCCAAGGCTAACTTCGAAAGAAAAATAGCCAAGGATTCAAAAGATAACCACAAAGCCTTCTTTAGCTATGTTAAGAATCTAAGTGGCAACTCGCAGATGTGCACTGAACTAGTGCAAAATAGCACAAAATATACTGAACCTACTGATATTGCCAACATCCTGGCAGATAGACTCAGTTCAAACTTCACCTCCCTCTCACCTTCAAAAGAGCCCACAACAATACTGGAAAAGTGTAGTGTCCCAAAAAAATCACAGATGCACAGGTGAAAAAAGCCCTTTCAAAAGTCAAAAACACAGCATCAATGGGGCCAGATGGTGTCCCAGGCTGCGTCTTGCATGAACTACAGAATGAACTAACCCCCCACCTAAACACGCTGTTCAACCTCAGCCTCTCCACAGGCTACGTGCCCATAGAATGGTGCACAGCAACGGTTATTCCGCTCCACAAAGGAGGGGCCACAACTGACCCTAGTAACTATCACCCCATAAGCCTGACTAGCCTGGTCTGCAAGGCTATGGAGCGCATCATCACGGAACTCATTAACAATGACATTGGGAATCTCCAAACACTTGACCTAACCCAGTTCGGCTTTGTTAAGGGCAGATCATGCCTACTAAACCTGGTTGACTTCTTCGAGACAGTCACCAAGGTCATAGATGAGGGAAAGGTGGTTCACACAGCCTACCTTGATCTCGCCAAGGCGTTTGACACCATTCCTCACTCGGGTATTATAGAAAAACTCACCAGCCTGAACATAAACCCCTACATCACAAGATGGGTTGCCAACTGGCTTACAGACAGAACTCACACAGCCAGAACAGCGGGCTCCAGCTCCGACTCTAAACCAGTCACAAATGGTGTCCCGCAAGGCTCAGTTCTGGGATCCCTACTGTTCGGCATATATTTCTCAGAAGTACAGGCAAACACAGGAGGACTATGGCTAACCAAGTTCACTGATGACTGCAAACTGGGAGCCATAACTGACTCTCTGGCTGAAACGGACATCCTCCAAAAAGGCCTTACTGAGACAGACACCTGGTGACAAAGTCATGGCCTCAAGCTAAATGACAAAAAATGCATAGTCATCCCATATGGGAAAACAAAACATCCACAAATTACCACATAGGCGGCAGCCCCCTTAATACAGAAGAGGTAATAAGAGATCTGGGGATCCAGGTAGATAGTAATTTCTCCTTTGACAATCATATTGCCAAAGTAGTTAGGAAATCCTTCTATGTGGCCCATCTAATTACTAAGGGGTTCACATCTAGAAATAAAGAGGTTATAGTGCCCCTCTACTCGTCACTCATCAGAACCATCATAGAGTACAATGCCCCATTTGGGATGTACCTCACAAGACACTTCCAACAGCTGGAAAGACCACAAAAGCACCTCACCAAGAGGATTACTGGCCTCAAACATATGTCCTATGCAGCCCGACTGAAAAAACTCTGGCTGTACTCAGTAGCATATCGCTTACTCAGAGGTGATCTCTGCCTGACGTACAAAGCCATGTCCAACTCAGAATTGATGGACATGCTCCACATAAAGAAATCCATGTCACTGCGAGCCACGCGCTCTAGTGAGCTAAACCTCGCCACAACAATAAATAGAACATGCTGGAGGGATAGAGTCCTGTCACAGAGACTCCCCATGCTTTGGAACAAAATTCCTGACTACATTAGGCAGAGCCCCTCACTAACACTCTTCAAGAGAAGCCTTGATGAGTGGATGGGTAACAGAAAATACACCCCTGGGATCACTTCATTGGCTCTGCTTGACAGAGGCTCAGTTAATTAATCAATGGGGCGGCAAAAGCCGACACACTCTGGCTAGGCTTATAAATGCCCTCGGGCAGATAGCCTAGTACCTACCTATGAACCTATATATATATATATATGTGTGTGTGTGTGTGTGTGTGTGTGTGTGTGTGTGTGTGTGTGTGTGTGTGTGTATTTTTTCTTTTTGTATTTTTCAT
The DNA here is from genome assembly GCF_019279795.1 of Protopterus annectens. Classification (NCBI taxonomy): domain Eukaryota; kingdom Metazoa; phylum Chordata; order Ceratodontiformes; family Protopteridae; genus Protopterus; species Protopterus annectens. Next base: position 10,953,149 of record NC_056745.1, read on the forward strand.
TTTGTTTACCGGGAGTGGCCGATTGAGCTGGAGACCCATTTTCAGCAGAGGTCTGGGGAGAAAAGCTCTATATTATACAAAAAGCAGGTAACAAAAAATTTCCAGAAAGTATGACTATAAACAAATTTTAAAAATACATAAAATAGTACAATAATTTATAACAAAGAATAGAGGTAGGATAGTTAAAACAACACGAGACATGGAATGTATTCATAGATAGTTCACCAAAAACGTCCTGTGACTCATATATATAAATATATATATATATATACACACACACACATTATATATATATATATATATATATATATATATATATATATATATATATATATATATATATATATATATATATATATTCATTGTCCACACAAGTATCCCTACTTTTGGCTTACACATTTGCTCTGACATAGTACAATCTATAATGATTTTCAAAAAGGTATTGGATTCTCATGAACAAATGTTGTTGTTGTCTTTCGGATTTTCCCGGTTAGGGGTAGCCACAGCGGAACTCCGGTCCTCTAATGATTGGCAGTAGATTTTCATGAACACGAGGTGCCAGCTCGACATTCAACCTGCAACAAAGGCACGCCCATTTACGCATATCTTTCGAACACCCACCCAACTGCAGGGAGGACATGCAGACTCCACACACAAGGCACTCCCCGCACTCCAGCCGAGAATCAAACGGGAGAACCCCTTACTGTGAGGCAACAATGCTACCGCTGCACCACCGCGGAAGTCATTTTTATGAACAAATAATGACATTTGTTGCACTTAATAACACTGTTTCATATTTGGGATGTCAATTCATGCAGTTTTATGTTGTGAGCTTACTAAATTAGTAGTACTGCAATTTTGAAAAGTTTTTGATTTGGAAGCTTTCTACATGAGTCCATGCTGAGAGGACGATAAATATGTTTGCAAGTGTACAACTAAGACACGTTGCATAAGGCAATCATAACAGAAAGTAGAGGGTCCCGTAAGAGGACTGGGAGGTGATATTTGTGTTTTCTTTTCTTTTTTAACTCATAATTCCTGAGAAAGTGCTAGTCAAAAGTCAGGAGTAAAGAAACATATGAAGGAAAAGTTTCAGTGACACACCAGGCTGTGATTTCTTTGATGTCTGTTGTCATGTAAATCTGATTAAGTATCTGGGCCTAGCCAAGCTGGAAATGTGAGATTCTGGCTCATTGAAGGAGGGGAGATGGGAGGGGTAACTTGGTCAGATACTGCAACTAACAAAACTGCTCTTTGTATAAAGTCTTTTTTTTATCTCAGTAGTTTGTTGACACTTTTGCAAGCTTTTTTCAGAGAATGTGTAGTACATTAGTAGGAACAACATTTGTAAAACTCAGTGCAGACCAGCCACTGACACATGATCTGCAGACTCTTAAACGTAGCAGGTTTTCTTCAGGTTTTCCATTTTAATTGAATGGAAGTCTGATTTGACAACAAAGGGCTAGTTTTTCTCACAATCAGGGCTATTGTACTGCATTTTGGGACAGATTTAGCCTTCTAAAGGTAAATACTCTCATCAGGATGTCTGCCCCTATGAGGGCAGACAAGGATTAAAAAAAATAGGAACGAATACTTATTTTGTTGCAAACAGCTTTGAGAGGTGCAGAAATCCATGACTAGATAAAAAAAAAAGTTTTTCATTTGCTCATAGTAGTCTTTTAAATACATGCAGGATTGATGTAATTGATTGAATGTGGGATACAGTTCCACAGTTTGGCTATGGAGTATGAGAATAGACACTGTCCACATTTTTTTTTAAGTTTAGAGATTTCAAGCTGTTTCTTGTCTTGAGAGCACAGAGATTTGTTTTGGGAGATACTGAAGTACTAGAAAGAGAGAAAGGCAGGCGTAAGTGGGTCATGTGGAAAGCCTTAAGTACAACAGAGGCAACATGGTGGTCAAAGGTCAGGTTGCTGTCAACCTGGGTGCCCAAGTCCCTCACGACTGATCCATGCTTAGTACTTTGTTATTAATGTCATAATTAGTGTGGACATCATTTTCTCAAAAGGGGATAATGATACATTTCTTGGCATTAAGTTTGAGGCCATGGTTCTCACACCGGTCATTAGTTTGGGAAAGGCCCTCTTGCAGGATGTTCACATCACTAGGGGAATTTAAGACAGTGCCCAGCTTGCAGTCATCTGCAAACTTGGTCAGCCACAAACCACTGGTTTTGACTTGCAACTCAGAAAAGTATATCCCAAATAGTAGAGGCCCCTGTACTGATCCTTGGGGTACACTGCTCATTATGGGTCTACTACTAAAGGTGGCTTCCTCTATTTTGACTGAGTGGGTTCTATCATTGAGCCAGTTTGCTACCCATCTGGTAACATACGGGTTGAGGTCTAGCTAGGGGAGTTTATCTATTATGCCTGAGTGGGAAATAGTGTCAAAGGCTTTGGCTAGGTCAAAGTAGGTGGTGTGCACCGTCTTCCCCTCGTCCATGGCTTTGGTGACTGTTTCAATGAAATCAACCAAGTTTAAAAGCCATGATCTCCCTTTGACAAAACCAAACTGTGTGGGGTCAAGCTTTTAGATGTTTCCAATGTCCTTGTTTATAAAGTCCATGATAATGCATCCCATGGCCTTGCAGAACAGGCTACTTAGGCTGTTGGGCCTATAATTGCCTTGGTCAGTGGACGCTCCAACTTTGTGTAGAGGGATGACAGTGGCTTTCCTCCATTTGGCTGGGATGAAGCCAGTGCTCAGGCTTTGGTTGAATGGTATGCCTAATGGAGCTGAGAGCTCATACTTGAGTTCATGTAGTGCACAGCCAGGGATGTTGTCAGGTCCCATGGAGACTGCATTTTTTGCCTCTGAGAGGGCATTAAAGACCTGCTCCTTAGTGATGAGGGGAGAGGGGCAGGTGCTGGGGATGTCCTGGTTTACTGACTGAGGACTGGGGGGGGGTGACATTTTCAGTGACCTGTCTGCAGGTTAGCTATACCTACTGCTTTTGTGAATGTGGTGTTCTTGTCCACCAGTTTAGTGCAGGTTTGGGTGTTACCTTTGAGATTGTGGACGCATGTGAAGAAGGCCTTGTGATTGTCCTTGGTGGATGTGGCCAATATGGATTCAAAGTTAGCCTTAGAGGATTTCACCAGTGACCTTATTTGCTTGTTCAGACAAAGGAGACATTGCTTACAACTTGGCACCTGCTCCTTCTTGGTTCTGGACAGCAATTTTTTTTCCTTTTATCATACAGTCTGTTTATTGCTGCTGTCCACAAGACAGGTTTACTCTTCCTTGAGGAAGATGATTTGGTTCTGTCAGGTATTGCTGAGTCCATACAGGCATGTAGGCGCTCATGTAGATTTTTGGTGTTGGCCTGGACATTAGTGCTAGTTCCTACTGAAGGGACAGTGGCTGTGAAGCTGCTTACACCTGCTCTCAGGAGATTGTAGTCAGCTTTGGAAAAGTTTGTTTTGTTTGAACTGACAAGTGGGGGGTCAGGAGAGGTGGTGACTTTGAAAGTGATCACTTTATGGTCATATCTTACCAAGGAGGATGACACTGTAGGAGTGCTACAGTGGCTACTCATGTTGGTTATTTTTACCTCTTGAGGAGTGTCAACCAGCTGATCCAAGGCACTGGCATTGACGAAGTCAAGGAATCTTTGGGCATTCATGTTTGGGCTAGAACAGGTCTTCCACTCTATGGTTGTCACCCAAGATCAGGGTAGAGGGTTGAATCTTGATGGATTCAAGTAAGTCCAGATAGGTGGAGTGGGCATCCTGAGTCATGGTTGGGGGTCTGTAGCTAGCTAGGATTTGAATAGGTGTTTGTCAACAGTTAACTGCACTTGCAGTGTCTCCTGTGTGCCCTATAGCTTGACCGGCCTGGAGGTGTCTATGTGTTAGATAAATATTGAAACTCCACCTCCTTTGGCTTTGTAGCCCTCAATTTGTGGTCTGAAAGTATGGTAGGATGACTAACCTGGTAAGGCTGGGCTGCTCTTTGTAGCTTTGAATCAGGTTTCAGTAACTGCAGAAATGTCAGCATCCTCCAGGGTGAGGAACGCTCGCAATGAGTGCAGTTTCATGCTAAGACTCCCAGCATTTAGCAGCATGACCTTTAAATTCCATTTAAAATAATTTTTCACATTGTTAATTTTGTGCTCATGACTTTGCCTAGAAAGGCACTATGGGGGAGGCAAGAGCCTTTTCCAGAAGCCTAGGGGAGACAGATGAAGGCTAACTCTGGCAAAGCATCGTTGTCTGTCAGTCATGTCCTCCTAGGCTGTCAGGTACTGGATCTCCTTGGAATGACACCAGAAACTAAGCCAATTGTTAAAGTCAATCATTTTGTGTTTGTATTGAGGCATCATACTGGGTGACGGTAGGATGCTGCTTAAGGCTAAGGACCTACTTGCCTGGGACACATATTCAGTGAGCTCAATCATGTCTCTCTTCATATAGTCCAGGGAGGTACATCTCAAGTCATTCACACCAACATGGACTATGACAGAATCATAACAGTACCTATTGTTAAGAGACATGTATGGGTTCAAAGAGCTAATCTCTTCTTCTACCTCTTGTTGGGGTTGGAGACAAATGTCCACTTGAGGATATAATTTTTATGATTCAATTTGTTGAGTTGGGTAGGAGAAGAGATTAGTCATTTGAACCCATACAAGTTAAGATTAGCAGTTGGATTGTTAGATGTGACAGAGAGGTAGTCAATGTTATTGTTTTCTAGGATAATGGTTTCAGTAGTAATATTTATAGTTATCCAGCAAAGAATGTCTTCTAACAATCTAACACTATTATTTGGTACGTATAGGACAACTACACATAACTTCTTATGTTTATTAACATTCAAAGCCAAATAAGGCAGACTGTGGGGAGTGGGGTAAAGAGCTCCTGGTGAGAGGAGGAAACATGCCAACATGATTACCCCTGTAATGCAGCTAGGAGGAGTCCTCCCTGGAGGAAGCCTTGAAAAAGCCTCTACAGAGTGGGAACCACAGTACAGCCTTGAAAAAGGCTCTTAAGGAGTGCCCCCTGTAGTGGCCTCGGGGAGGGCTGTAGATAATCAAACCGTAGTAGCCTTGAGAAAGGCTGTAGATAATCCAACCATAGTAGCCTTGAGAAAGGCTGTGCGACCTTTTGTATAGCCTTCAATAAGGCTCCCAGCTGGTGTGCTCTCTGCTGGGGAGTCCGGTAGCCTTCAAAAAGGCTGTGGTGATGGGTCCTGTATGTCTGATTCAACCTATAAAGCCTTGAAAAAAGCTCTAGATGGTGGTGTTTCTCCAAGTGTGGTCAGGCCTAGGCTTCCCTGGGGTGGTCTGCCTTCCCGGTGGCTCAGTCTAGTGTCTGGGGGTGGTGGGAGGTAGTAGCCAGCGGTTAGGGCAAAATCTCATTGAGGGCAATCAGGAAAAATGTGTGTCCAGGCTCCTGTTGGTGGTAGGCTTGTCCGTAGAGAACAGAGTAGTGAGAAGCTAAAAGCAGCAAAAGGCAAAGAAGTACAATAGGAGCATGTAAAACAAAAGACAGACTCGGTCCTCAGAAAAACAGTTCATTTTAGGAGCCTGGGCACACATTTTTCCCTTCCTTTCTTATTTCTCCTTGTCTGAAGCAGTTACTAAACAAATTTCAGCTATGAGCTAGTATTTGTATACAATCAACATTGATTCAGAGCACTCAACTATCTCTTTGGTGTGATTTTATTTTTCTATACAAGTGTCCCTGCAAGGAAATAGATATGCATGTAACAGTGACGTTTGCAGTTTGAGCACCAGTCTTTGGGCTATATTTGTATGTACATTTAAATATTACGGCAGCCTAAAACAAAGGACTTTGTGCACTATAATAGCTCCATTTTCTTAGACCACAGCAGTCCCACTGGGATTTTCTTTTAACTATGCTCATTTAATTGGTTTTAGCAGTCCATTGTCTCCCTTCCTTAAGTTTATTTATCTTCTTGTGTAATCATTTTTGAGTTCTCAGCCAGTATTTTTCCAGAGATAAACTAATGCATTCTTGCTTACTTTTTTCCCCTGATTTTCTGGTCTGTGGGGGCTGAGGTAGGCTTTTGGACTTTGCATTTCAACATCTATAGAAACCTGCTTACATTACACAGTTGTTCAAATGGTCAAGTGCAATATTTTACTGTTATCACCATTAGTCAGATCAGAGTGATAATGGTCTAACTCTCCTACTAAAACTGTGTCCTACAACAACAAAACCAAGACATTCATCTACTAGCACACAGACCTTTTAAACTGAGTTGTTCGTTTTACTTAACTCTCAGTGGATTTGTGGCTGCTTAAGTTAAGCCAGTGACTGTTTTTTCTGTCTCTTGACAAGTTTTCAACCCACTTCATTCATACTCACTAATGCTTGGGCTCACTGCACTCCCCTACCCTACCCCCAAATCTCACCCATCCCATTTTACTCTACATTTATATTTCCAAAGCACCATCCACATATTACTCATAATAATACAATTACTCTCAATAGTAACACCAACTTTACTTTACCACCCAGACTCTCTCACAAATAGCTGTAGAAGGTAAGGATTAAGACAAATTACAACCACTACCCTCCAAACATTTGTTTATCCTAATTTAAAACAAAGATAAAAAACAAGTTAAATAAGATGCCCCAAAGTCAAATTATTTTGCTATTTCTCCTCACTCTACTAACTTTTATCACCAATTATCAAATCTCCTCCTTCATATACTTAGGACTTCAACTAATCCCCTCAAAGAATATCAACATCTACTCAGCCTGTCTTTCTCTATAACACCCTATCTCTAAAAACAAACCACATCTGATTTATTTATCTATAAATATCTTAAAAGTAAGCATCCAAATTTACGATCAAATACAAAACCAATACTTTATATTACTTTCAATTGTTACTGCTGCCCTGCATTGCTACCTTTTGGAATATTACACTTGAATGTGATTTATACATACCTCATGCAGTACACCATTAGTATTTTTTTTTTTTTTTTTTTTTTTTGTGGGGGTGGTTCTTTTTGCAAAAATAAGTATTCTTATGTGTGTAAGCATCAACGTTTATAAAATATTAAGTGATTTGAGCTGATAAAGTGTGCCAGGTGATGTAACATTGGCAGGGGATTATACCTTATGGCTGTGCAAACTCACATGTATATGACTCCATTTTACATTTTCTAAACATATTCACTTTGAGCATAACTGAAGTTATCTACACATTCCCACAGCATGCTGGGAACTACCGCAGACACTGCTGCTTTATGCAGAGCATTTATGAGCAACAGATTCACGTATTACTGGGATTCATACAGATAAATGTAAATGGCCTTATTTGCATGGAAAACATGCAAATGGACCTAAATTTACACAATATACTTTAACACCACCATTATTAACTTGCAATTAGTCAAGTTAGATGGCAAATGATGTAGGAAACTGCAGACTTTTTAAAGTAAGAAAAAATAATAGACAATTTTTAAATTAATATGAGACACTTCAAAACAATGCAAAGGTAGCAAGTTCACCTCAAGAAACATTTTGTTTTAATCATGTGATGGGCACAGTGCACCTCAAGGAATGTTTTGTTTTAATCATGTGATGGGCACAGTGCACCAGCTTTACGGAAGAATGTAAAGCGTCATTGGAAAATGGAAAATCATGACAGCAGTGTGGAAATGATTAGATTACTGAGAAAACATTTTCTTTGGTGTCATGTACTGACTGTGTATACATTCTAGAAGTTCAGTGTTTAAACTGTAAAGTACTGAAGTAGTAAGGATGTGTTGTTGACTGAGCAGTTTGTACTTACTTGGATTTTGCGAAGTGTCACTGAAGAATGTAATACAGAGGTAATGGCTAGAAAAAGGATGAATCCGTTAAACTGACTACTTTACTCTTGAGAATGTATTTATGATATTGCAGTCATTACTGTAGCACAACTTTACTTGGCTGGACTAAGACTCTGCATGTGTACATTATTGGGTTTGTGTCACCTAACTTTTATATGAAGATGTCAGTCATGCTTTCATTGCTATGTTGTTTAACTGATAATTATATCCAATAGTTTTGTGTGTGTGTGTGTGTGTGTGTGTGTGTGTGTGTGTGTGTGTGTGTGTGTGTGTGTGTGTGTGTGTGTTTGTGTGTGTGTGAACAAGCTGAGAGAGGCTGGAGTCAAGTTGCCATAAACATTAATGCAGTCGGTGGAATAAACTGCACATTAATTCAGTGCAAGAAGAGGGGAGAATGATATGGTAGGATGTGTTAGAACCAAGGAGAGGCAGAATGCAGTCACCCATACCAGTACTGGGGGGGTCTCCACCAATTATCCCTTTAGCACCAGAAGAGGAATACCTCCTCTCTATATATGGGAGGTGACTGTGACATAGAGGATGATGGGACTGGAATAATCAGAGGTGATGTGGACACTGGCTATTACCAATGTCTGCAGCAGCAAACCTTGTCTGCTCAGAAAGGTTAGTTTTAAAACAGTAACATATATTTATGTAGAAAAATGAATGCTAACACGGAATGACTACATTAAACACATGACAATTACTATTAACAGGTAAACCATCTACATCTACAGAGAACGACAATGACGGCAGTGTGAATGATACGTCCCCCGGAAGCCTCCTTTCCAGGCACACTGCAGTATATGCTAGCAGGATGGATGTTGAAGAAGATAATGATGATGAAGATGATGGTGAGGATGAGGATGATGAGGGGGAGGGAGGAAGATGAGGAGGAGGAGGATGAAGATGATGATGATGAAGATGATGATGAGTATGAGGATGATGAGGCTGATAACATACTTAACATTTATGAGGCAGCCTAAAGAAAGTGAAACACAGTCCCCAAATGTAATGGCAGGTTCGCACATACTGCAACATGCTAGTAGCTTTCCAGGAAGTAAAGCCTGTACAGGGAGAAAACCTATGCACTTCTACACCCAGAGAAACACTTTCAGGATGATGGGAGAAATTCAGAGGTAGCAGCATCATGACACCTTTACAAATGGGAGCCAGGTGCAGGAATTTGGCACAGCTACCTCAGAAAACATGTAAAGCATTGGCTGCCCAGCAGTAAATGTGTCATGACATTGCTAGGGCTCAAAGCACTGCCACAGAGAGTCAGATGGAAATAGTCAGACTCCTTCAGGGCATATGTGAGGATTTCCAGCACTACATAGAAATGGCAGAGAGAGGGGATAATGCACTGATAACACTGATGCATAGTACAATGGCACACCAAGCAAGTATGACCACCTTTATTAGTACACTAGTTAGGACTTACCATACTCAAGGAGGAGGAGTCACTGTTGGAAGAGGAAGAGGACAAAGTACTGTCAGGACACATGGGGAAAAATCACATGCATTTATAAGTGTTTCTTGAGAAAGTACTGTTGGGAGGAACAAGCAAAACAAATTTAATGCAGGCCACATTGACATTCATCTACACCTAAAAGAACTCTAATTTGAGGTATTGGTCCCAGACCCACAGGACTGTCAGATCAATGTCTGCAGGATCACTTACATCAAGCAGGTGATGACATCAAACCAACTCACCATCCAGCTCTCATGACAGCTCTTCTTCAAAATCAGTTGCACCATCACCCAGCCTATCTTTGGTAGATGTGAAGCACATATTTGACTTTGACCTATAGTGATTGAAGTGTAACGTTTCTGCTATTTACAATTTGACCTTTATAAACATAAGTTAATGTTTAATTCAAAGGGAATTAGATTATTTAAAAATAAAAAAAGGAGGGGGCTTAGGACACTTTGTAACTGTATTTCATTCCTGTAATGGTACTGCACCTCACTGAACTGGGGAAAGAAAGGTTCTTAGGTTCATAGGTTCATACTAGGCTATCTGCCCTAGGGCATTTATAAGCCTAGCCAGAATGTGTTTGGCTTTCACCACCCATTTTAAATTTATTTTGCTATGCCCTTTTTCGAGGTTAGTATACTGTGCCTCTGTCTAACAGTGACACAGAAGTGATACCCGGGGTAAACCTACGATCTCCCATCCACTCATCAAGATTCCTCTTGAAGAGAGTCAATGAGGGACTTTGCTTAACCTGGACTGGGATTTTATTCCAGAGTGAAGGGAGCCTCTGGGTTATGAATCTGTCCCTCCAGCATGTCCTATTTATTTCAGTGCTGAGGTTCAAGTCTCGGCGTGGCTCGATGGGATTTGGATTTTCTGAGGTGCAGCATGTCCATTAATTCTGGGTTGGACATGGCTTTATACGTCAGGCACAGATCGCCTCTGAACAGGCGGTATGCCACTGAGTAGAGCTGGAGTTTCTTTAACTGGGCAGCATATGGCATCTGTTTGAGCCCTTTGATCCTCTTGGTGAGGTACTTTTGGGGTCTTTCCAGTTGCTGCAGGTGTCTGGTAAGGTACATCCCAAAAGGGGCATTGTACTCAGTTATGGGCCTGATGAGGGATGAGTAAAGAGGCACATGATTAGGTGGGCTATATAAAATGTTTTTCTAACCACTTTGGCCACGTGGTTGTCAAATGAGAGATTGCTATCAACTTGGGTCCCCAGGTCCCTAATTACTTCTTCTGTACTTAATGGATTACCACCTATGTGGCAATTTGTGGGCACTTTGTTTTTGCCAAAGGGGATGACCATACACTTTTTGGCATTTAGCTTGAGGCCATGGCTCTGGCACCAGTTGTCTGTTTCTATGAGGCCCTTTTGGAGGATGCTTGTGTCGGCTGGAGAGTCGATTATGGCGCCCAGTTTGCAGTCATCTGCGAACTTGGTCAGCCACAGTCCTTCCATGTTGGCCTGTACCTCCGAGAAATATATACCAAACAAGAGAGGTCCCAGGACTGAGCCTTGTGGGACACCACTTGTAACTGGTTTGGAGTCTGACATGGCTCCAGCAATTCTAACCATGTGGGTTCTGTCCTTGAGCCAGTTTGCAATCCATCTAGTGACATAGGGGTTCATATTTAAGCTAGTGAGCTTATCTATAATGCCCGAGTGGGGTATTGTATTGAAGGCTTTTGCGAGGTCCAGGTAGGCTGTGTGGACCACCTTCCCCTCGTCAATGGCCTTGGTGACTGTTTCAAAGAAATCAACCAGGTTTAAGAGGCAGGATCTGCCCTTAACAAAGCCGAACTGGGTAGGATCCAGTGTTTGTAGGTCCCCAATATCTTTATTTATGAGGTCCATGATGATCCTTTCCATAGCTTTGCAGACCAAGCTAGTCAGGCTTATGGGGCGATAGTTTCAAGGATCCGTTGAGGCACCACCTTTATGGAGAGGGACCACTGTTGCTGTACGCCACTCTTTGGGCACATATCCTGTAGTAAGGCTGAGATTGAACAGTAGTTTTATGTTTGGGTTTAGCTCTTCTAGGAGTTCATGTAGTACGCAGCCCGGGACACCATCTGGTCCCATTGATGCTGTGTTTTTTGCTTTGGAGAGGGCGGCTCTTACCTGAGCATCTGAGATGTCAGGGGGGCAGCACTCTGCTGGGACAGATATTTGCCCTTTTGTTGGGGAGGGGGGGTTTGCGCTGAACCTGTCAGCTAGGATGTTGGCAATGTCTGTGGGTTCGGTGTATTTTTTGTCATTTTGGACTAATTCTGAGCATATCTGGGAATTACCACCCAGGTTCCTAACATAACTAAAGAAAGCCTTGTGATTATCCTTAGTGTCCTGTGCAATTTTTCTCTCGAAGCTGGCCTTAGACAATTTTATGTGTGCCCGTAGTTTTTTGCTAATACTGATCAGTGATGCCTTCCCTTTTTGGGATTTTGCTCTATCATTTAGTAGCTTCCTCCTTCTATTGTATAGTTTGTTTATGGCTGGGGTCCACCAGACAGGATGTCTGCCTTTGGAGGATTGGGTCTTAGTTTTAATTGAGATCGCATGATCCATGCATTCCTGAAGGTGTTCATAGAATGCGTTTATAAAGGATTCTGCGGTCTGGGCCGTATTTTCCACAGGCCCGGGGGCTTTGAAGGATTCCACCTCAGTTTTGAGGAGTGTGAAATTTGCTTTAGAGAAGTTTTTCACTGTGGTTTTCTGGGCAGGGGGTGGGGTCGGGATGTGAATATCCAGTGAGATTAGTTTATGGTCTGATCTTACCAGTGAGAGATACACTTCTGGTCTGGAGCATACAGTCCCCATGTTGGTGATGATCAGGTCCAGTATGTTTTCCCCTCTTGTGGGAGTGGTAACAAGTTGTTCCATAGCATTTGAGTTTATAAATTCTAGGAACCTTTGGGCTAGGGTGTTGGAGCTAGAGTAATGCTCCCAGTCTATGTTTGGGTAGTTGAAGTCGCCCAATATAATGGTGTTTGGAGAGACCTTCATATTTTCCACTGTTCTCAGGAAGGCCGAGTGGGGTTCCTGGGTTTGGGAGGGTGGTCTGTAGCAGGCTATAAACTGGAAGGCAGTTTTACCCACTGTTAGTTGCACATGGATAGTCTCTGATGCTTCGTGCTTTGCCACCAACCTGGAGGTGTGGGTATATTTGATGAATATCGGTACTCCCCCTCCTTTTGTGGTTCGGTCCAAGTTTTGGGGCCGAAGAGCATGGTATGAGGTATAACCTGGTAGTGCTGGGGTGCTCTCGGGAGCCCTGAACCAGGTTTCTGTTACTGCACAGATATCGATGTTCTCCATGCTAAGGAGAGTTTCGAGTGCGTGCATCTTGAGGTTTAGACTTCTGGCATTGAGTAGCATTACTCTTAGTTTCTTATCCCTTGTGATACCTATGGAGGTGGGTTTGTCTTTTGAGCCTTGCCTAAAAAAGGCACTATGGGGGTAGCAAGAGCCTTTGCCAATATCCGAAAGCCCAGGGGTGACAGGTGCAAGCCGTCCCTAGCGAAGCATCGTGGCTTGTCGAACATATCATCCCAAGCTGACAGGCATTGGATCCCCTTTGAATGACACCAGCACTTAAGCCAATTGTTGAAATTGATCATCTTGTCTTCATATTGTGGCATCATTCTTGGTGAGGGTAAGATGCTACTCAAGGTCAGGGTCATACCGGCCTGGGCTACATGCTCAGAGAGCTCCTTTATGTCTCTTTTCATGTAGTCCAGGGAGGTATGTCTCAGGTCATTCACACCAGCATGGACAATGACTGAGTCATATTTGTACTTGCCTTGGAGTGACCTGAGTGCTTGTGTTATGTGGCGGATCCTAGCGCCTGACAGGCTGCTCACCGCGACCCTCTCCTTGTTCAGCCTGGTGAGCGGGACGTCAGTGTGCCTGACGATAGAGTCACCTATTACAAGTGTATCAGGTGTGTTGTTTAGTCTTAAGGGCTGTGACTGTTTGGCACACTGGCTTTGTGAGATATGTGTTGCACGTGTTTTGTTTTGGGGTAGCGGCTGCTTGGGTGTCTGCTTTGGAGGTCTCTGCTGCTTCGGCAGATCTTTAATTAGAGCCTCCGAGTATGTTTTTGTGTGATTATGTGTTTGGTTTGCTGTCGTGGTAGGTCTATGTGAGACTGGAATTGTAGTGAGTGTGGTTTCCTTCTCCTCCTGACTGGTTATGCCAGTACTGAGCTGAGAGAGCTTAGCCTCCAGTTTTATGCCACAAAATAAGACAGCAGTGATTAACACCATTAATGCTGTTTGCATTGATATTGTTGCAGCTGGCACTTACCTACAACTTAAAAGTAGTAATATACACGTTTTTGAGGAAACCCTAATAAATAAATTACAGATTAAAATTAGTATCCTGCCATGTAAACATACACTGCTGCCACTTCATCCTCAGCACTGCACAAATATCATTTGTTTCTGAGGCCACAAATTATGTATGACAAAATAAAGTAATCTGATGTGAAATACCTCGACAAAAATACTTCAAACTGAGAAAACATTGCACTATATAAAAAAGATACATTCTCATTCAAATGCAAGACATGAACTCATGTTAAAAGCTGAACAAACTCGGAACTTTAATAGCAAAACAAAAACTTAGAGATATAAACAAAAACTCAGAGAAATAAACAATGACAGTTTTGCAATTTTTTCTTGTATAAAAGACATCATCAGAATCATTAACAGGAAGTAAAACCAGCTTTTAAATGAAATTAATGAACACACCCACAAAAGCACCCAATCATGTCACAGAAACCACTAAAAGCCCAGGAAAATCTTAAAACAGACAATAAACGCAGAAAAAATAGCAGTATTTACAACTTGGAAGCTCTCATTTTAAGTTCATTGATGATAGAAATGCCATCATTAATTCCTGGCAAATGTGTGGCATCTAATCTTAGTTGCCACAGCATTTGACAATGCAATAATTTGCTCTTCCAGTCCCTTGTGTAGGTAGCTGCTTATACTTGTTCCAATTTATAAAAACTTGAATCGTTTAAAATCTAGACATGATAGGGAATGCCTAGCCCAATCGGTCTTCCTGTCAGCCTTCTGTATACGATAAATGTGCTGATGGATTCTTTTGTTGAAGGCATTTTTGGTGCTGCTGGTGTTCCTTTCTTTTGTATTGTGTAAATAATTATAAATGTCATTATCACTTATTTGATGCCTTATAACATCACTGAACAGGTGTCAGTGATAATTCAGACACAACCTTTACAAAGAATAATATGATTAACTGTTTTGAAATAAAAAAATAATTACTTAAAGATGAGAAGGAGTGTCAGATGTGCAGTGGCACCAGACTATGTACCACCCAGCATAGACCATGGATATCACTCCATGCACCATTTGTGCTCTGTGTGTTTTTTTTTACAACATTAACCTGAATGTCATGGTTCATAGTTCTTGACTAGATGTCACCTCTTTACCTGCACAGCTGTATACCATGCATAATCCTGCCACATGAGGTCCCTTACTAATGCTGCAGGCTGGTCACCATTAGTAGTAGTGGAATTGGAAACTGCAATGACAGCATGGGTCATGGATGGGTCACTTCACTACCAAACCAGCACATGATCATGTTGTGCAGAACGCAGTAAATATCCTGCATGCAGTAACTGTGTCATACTGAAAGGAACCCCAAACTCATCCAGGCACATGAAACAACTCAACAGGAGGCCAAAGGCCCTCTTTGTGACAATATGGGTCTGAGACAGGGCTGTGTTGGAGTTCTCTTCTGCTGCTTCACTTGGATTTCTCTCTGGTGTCATGAGCCATGGCACCACTGGGTATCTAGCATCACCTGAAAGACAAAAAAAAAAAAAAACAGAGAGAGAGAGATAGAGAGACAGACAGAGAAGGGGGGGGACTAAACAAAGAAAAAGTGGTACACTATTAAGCAATGCATTTTGCTTTAAATAAATGATGACCATGGGGCATTCTACCATGCAGGAACAGCCAGCAGAGTGACCTATTGTGCCAGACATGGGAATTATGGGAACCTTGCTCGCTACCAGGATGCTGGGCATAGACATTGGTGATGCACCAACAAGTATCACACATTACCTGGCAATTGATGGAATGGTAGCCCTTCCTACTGTGGTACTGCTTCCTTCATGGCCAGATGGAGTCCTAATTGTAACATGGGTGCAATCTACTCCACCGAGTACCTCGGGGAAATGTGCTACCCTGTAAAAGGCACATGTACCCTTAGCTCAGTCCTGAGGTGACACCAGGGAATAGCTATACTGATCCACACTTACCTAGAGTACAGCCAATAAGTGATGCAGTATTCTCAAGGCAGAAGCCTGTGAGATATGCAAATGTCCCTACTATGTCTCTGGAAGGTTCCTTAGGCAAGTATAGTGAGGGGTCACACATACCTTACCCCTCACACATACCTTAGTACCCACAGGGATATGAAGGCCACATATTCTTCTAGTACTCCTATGCAGGTCATACATGCTCACTGACACCCTTATAATATCCCTGTCTACTCTAAACCCATCAAATATCTTCTATCAGACTTATTGTGTGTTATTCTCTGCTTATATCTCCGCCTTCTTGGCTGGTGAACACTGCTCGGCATAAGCCGTTTTAGCTTAGCCAAGACATGCAACTCATAACAGAAAATAAGGTTAGCAGCAAGTAACTGCATCTTCATGGATTTCAAAGTAGATACAATAGGCAAGATTCCTCTTTATATAACATATCTGCAAATTGTGTGAAAAAGCAGGAAAATTTCACTATGAATCGCAAACAGGTTTGAGAATGCTTCATTAGCATGCACTGTTTTACATCCTTCCTCATTTGCATCTCATTATAACTTCATTTTCTTAGGCTTATTTGTGGCCATTGCACATTAGTGTAGGAAGCCTCTATGAATCGGTGATTACCTGCACTCGTTAGTAAATAGAGCAGATAGCCTTAACAAGCTGGCATATTTACTGTGACTACCACCATTTACTTTTAAAATGTCAGACATACGCAAAAATATCACAGTTAATATTAGTTTCAACAGATTTCAGAATTTATTAAAAACTTTAAACAGAAATATTGAATATTAAAGAGTCACAGATTCCTTTAAGTGGACAAGGGTTATGCTAGTGCTTATATGAAGTGAGGGTGGTGAAAGGGTGGCAGTTGCTAGTGTGCATTCACAAAATCCACTGAATCCCCATCACACTCAAAACACTGAAACTGGCTTTAACATAGGTTCTACAGTGGCAGCAGGTCCAATTCTCCAATTACAATGATTCAGCGCACCCAAATGATTGACATCATGAACAATGGCATGTGCGTGTTATTCTTCTTTCGGCTTTTCCCTGTTAGGGGTCGCCACAGCAGAACTCCTGTCCGCTAATGATTGGCAGTAGATTTTTACGGTGCCGAGTTGCCAGCTTGATGCCCAACCTTCAACGAAGGCACGCCCATTCACGCATGTCTTTCGAATGCCACTCGACTGTGGGGAGGACATGCAGACTCCACACAAAAGGCGCTCCGGCCGAGAATCAAACGGGACAACCTCTTGCTGTGAGGTGACAATGCTACTGCTGCACCACCGCACGTTGACATGTGCATGTAAAAACCTTAAAACAAAATTAAAAGAAAAACATTTTTTGCAGTGGGCAAGCCTCCATGCACCCCCACACCCCCTGCTAATTATATAGTCTAACTCCAAGATCACACAATTCTTGGGGAAAGGGCAAATTCCCCAGCCCCAAGAATTATCCAGTCTTTTACTTTTGTCGAGAGGTGTCGACCATCTGTTTAGTCGACCAAATTGCATTAACTAAACAGATGACAATGAAAGTGCTTTACAACAAAAGTAGCACCTTCCATACATATATACAAAGAGACAGAGAGAAAGACACACACACACACACACTTGCACACCTACAAATATATTCATAGTTGTTAACTGTCTCTGATTTTTGCCTTACATTTTTGCCCTGTTCCTCATAAAGCTATTGGTTTTATCGTACATCAGTGAACTGTAATCAGTCAATAATGTTTGACATTACAGATTTATAATTTGCATTCTTCTAAAAACATGTTCTTCCAAAGTATGTGATACTAGTAACTAGTGAATATTTTAAAAATGTCCCTGATTCTGTTCCTTTAACCCCAACTCATTATTTGTGGTTCTGTGCAGATTATTTCAAACAAGTTGACAGATTTATAATATGCAAGTGTGTGTATATATATATATATATATATATATATATATATATATATATATACATATATACATATGTATAAATAGACAGATAATAAACTTGTATCTGATATACAAGCAAGCCTGTAAAAAGAATGGATCAGGGAACTTTTTACCCAGTTACTTCTAGGGTACATGCATGGACTCAGAAACAAAATATGTCTGAATCGAGCCTGATATTTCTTTTTCCACATTTTCTCATCCATTCCTTCTATAACAGCTTTTAAATATTTTAATAAAATAATTTTAAAAAGATGTTGCAGTACTTTAAGCAAAAACACAGTCAGCACAAACATCTCACTGCATTTTTCTTTTTAAAAGCATGTGGAAAACAAACATCTCCAATTTTCAGCAGACAGATATAAAAAAAAAACTGACATCAAAACAATGGAAGTGCACACGTTGCCTGTACAGTTACAAAACGCAAGCAACCACAGCTCTTGGGACTGGAACCTGGAACACGTTGGATAATGATTCACAGGGAACTTCACTTCCCTCATTTTATGTTCAACATTATTAGTCTTCAGTTTTTTTAACCAAATTCAGAGTTCCAAAGGGAAAAAAAGTACTTTACACAAATACATGTGCTTCCTTTTTTCTGCTTTTTCTGAAAACAGAAATCTGAACCATGCAAAGAAATGCAGCTGCAGTGTTCGCTGAACATGACTTACCTCCAGCTTCATGCTTGTGTTTCACACTTCAAGACCACAAACAGCACTTTTCACAAAAACAAGCAGGTCCTATTTTAGAAATCTGTCTTGAAAAACAAACGAGAACTAATATTTTGGCAACTTCCTGTATCAGATAAACCATAAACTCTGCAGCCCAGCACCTGCATCCTTTCCATCACTAAAGTATGTCCCCAGCTACGGGATTCAAATCTTCTTATTAATATGAATAGGATAGGCTGGCCTTTAAGATGACGAAGGAGGAACACAAGCAATGAAAACAGTCCGAAGCTGCTCATTTTGCAAATAGCAGTAATTCAGATGCTTTCTACCCTGCATAGCTCTCAGCTTCTTTGCTGAAGAAATCAGGGACAAAGCTATAAACAACTTGGGTGGGGGTTCTAAATCCATAGTCATTTTAGATATTATTCTAATTCATTTAGAAACTTAGAACAACTGGTTTTGCCCCATACCTCTGAATCTCCAGATAAGAAAATCAGGGACAAAGGATCCTAAAATCAGCATAAGGTATGTATATTCAAATAAGTACATAAATGCACATGCCAACACATGCAATTACATAAAGCCACGGCATCAGTTAGAGATTTTTTTTATTAAAAAGGGAGTTATATGCATACACACACACACACACACACACACACACACACACACACACACACACACACACACACACACACACACACACACACAATGCTTGTAATATGAAATTATTCATAATTTCACACAGCTGTATAACATTCAAGTAATAAACACTTGCGCCTTACATCCCAACAGATCCAGTTTCATTGACGTGCTTAAGCATTAGCAAAACACAAATGCATATTTAATATAAAAGCAATGCACACAATAAGACAATTCACATTCAGCAGTCCACAAATTCCAACACTTCATTACACAGACTATTGACTACAGATCTACATATTTCATTTTCCCCACACTCAGAATATGACAAACTAAAAGAAAAATGATTCAAGTTTATCATCTTGACAAGCAGACACAAGTTCTGCACCTGATGCAATGGAATGTTCTTGGCTGCAGTCAGTTGTTGCCGTTCTTGCTGCTTTCTGCATGTTTTTCACATGTTTCACACCTGATGCGGTGGAATGTTCTTGGCTGCAGTCAGTTACTGCCGTTCTTGCTGCTTTCTGCATGTTTTTCAGATGTTTCAAACCTGATGCGGTGGAATGTGCTTGGCTGCAGTCAGTTGTTGCCATTCTTGCTGCTTTCTGCATGTTCTTCATATGTTTCACACCTGATGCGGTGGAATGTTCTTGGCTGCAGTCAGTTGTTGCCGTTCTTGCTGCTTTCTGCATGTTCTTCAGATGTTTCACACCTGATGCGGTGGAATGTTCTTGGCTGCAGTCAGTTGTTGCCGTTCTTGCTGCTTTCTGCATGTTCTTCATATGTTTCAAACCTGATGCGGTGGAATGTGCTTGGCTGCAGTCAGTTGTTGCCATTCTTGCTGCTTTCTGCATGTTCTTCAGATGTTTCACACCTGATGTGGTGGAATGTTCTTGGCTGCAGTCAGTTGTTGCCATTCTTGCTGCTTTCTGCATGTTCTTCAGATGTTTCACACCTGATGCGGTGGAATGTTCTTGGCTGCAGTCAGTTGTTGCCGTTCTTGCTGCTTTCTGCATGTTCTTCAGATGTTTCACACCTGATGCGGTGGAATGTTCTTGGCTGCAGTCAGTTGTTGCCGTTCTTGCTGCTTTCTGCATGTTCTTCAGATGTTTCACACCTGATGCGGTGGAATGTTCTTGGTTGCAGTCAGTTGTTGCTGTTCTTGCTGCTTTCTGCATGTTCTTCAGATGTTTCACACCTGATGCGGTGGAATGTTCTTGGCTGCAGTCAGTTGTTGCTGTTCTTGCTGCTTTCTGCATGTTCTTCAGATGTTTCACACCTGATGCGGTGGAATATTCTTGGCTGCAGTCAGTTGTTGCCATTCTTGCTGCTTTCTGCATGTTCTTCAGATGTTTCACACCTGATGCGGTGGAATGTTCTTGGCTGCAGTCAGTTGTTGCCGTTCTTGCTGCTTTCTGCATGTTCTTCAGATGTTTCACACCTGATGCAGTGGAATGTTCTTGGCTGCAGTCAGTTGTTGCCATTCTTGCTGCTTTCTGCATGTTCTTCAGATGTTTCACACCTGATGCGGTGGAATATTCTTGGCTGCAGTCAGTTGTTGCCATTCTTGCTGCTTTCTGCATGTTCTTCAGATGTTTCACACCTGATGCGGTGGAATGTTCTTGGCTGCAGTCAGTTGTTGCCGTTCTTGCTGCTTTCTGCATGTTCTTCAGATGTTTCGCACCTGATGCGGTGGAATGTTCTTGGCTGCAGTCAGTTGTTGCCGTTCTTGCTGCTTTCTGCATGTTCTTCACATGTTTCACACCTGATGCGGTGGAATGTTCTTGGCTGCAGTCAGTTGTTGCTGTTCTTCCTGCTTTCTGCATGTTCTTCAGATGTTTCACACCTGATGCAGTGGAATGTTCTTGGCTGCAGTCAGTTGTTGCCATTCTTGCTGCTTTCTGCATGTTCTTCAGATGTTTCGCACCTGATGCGGTGGAATGTTCTTGGCTGCAGTCAGTTGTTGCCGTTCTTGCTGCTTTCTGCATGTTCTTCAGATGTTTCACACCTGATTCGGTGGAATGTTCTTGGCTGCAGTCAGTTGTTGCCGTTCTTGCTGCTTTCTGCATGTTCTTCAGATGTTTCACACCTGATGCGGTGGAATGTTCTTGGCTGCAGTCATTTGTTGCCTTTCTTGTTGCTTTCTGCATGTTCTTCAGATGTTTCACACCTGATGTGGTGGAATGTTCTTGGCTGCAGTCAGTTGTTGCCGTTCTTGCTGCTTTCTGCATGTTCTTCAGACGTTTCAAACCTGATGTGGTGGAATGTTCTTGGCTGCAGTCAGTTGTTGCCGTTCTTGAATATTTCTGCATGTTCTTCAGATATTTCGCACTTGATGCGGTGGAATGTTCTTGGCTGCCGTCAGTTGTTGCTGTTCTTGCTGCTTTCTGCATGTTCTTCAGATGTTTCACACCTGATGCGGGGGAATGTTCTTGGCTGCAGTCAGTTGTTGCCGTTCTTGCTGCTTTCTGCATGTTCTTCAGATGTTTCACACCTGATGCGGTGGAATGTTCTTGGCTGCAGTCAGTTGTTGCCGTTCTTGCTGCTTTCTGCATGTTCTTCAGATGTTTCACACCTGATGTGGTGGAATGTTCTTGGCTGCAGTCAGTTGTTGCCGTTCTTGCTGCTTTCTGCATGTTCTTCAGATGTTTCACACCTGATGTGGTGGAATGTTCTTGGCTGCAGTCAGTTGTTGCTGTTCTTGCTGCTTTATACGTGTTCTTCAGATGTTTCACACCTGATGTGGTGGAATGTTCTTGGCTGCAGTCAGTTGTTGCTGTTCTTGCTGCTTTCTGCATGTTCTTCAGATGTTTTGCACCTGATGCGGTGGAATGTGCTTGGCTGCAGTCAGTTGTTGCCGTTCTTGCTGCTTTCTGCATGTTCTTCAGATGTTTCAAACCTGATGTGGTGGAATGTTCTTGGCTGCAGTCAGTTGTTGCCATTCTTGCATATTTCTGCATGTTCTTCAGATGTTTCGCACTTGATGCGGTGGAATGTTCTTGGCTGCAGTCAGTTGTTGCTGTTCTTGCTGCTTTCTGCATGTTCTTCAGATGTTTCACACCTGATGCGGGGGAATGTTCTTGGCTGCAGTCAGTTGTTGCCATTCTTGCTGCTTTATGCGTGTTCTTCAGATGTTTCACACCTGATGTGGTGGAATGTTCTTGGCTGCAGTCAGTTGTTGCCATTCTTGCTGCTTTCTGCATGTTCTTCAGATGCTTTGCACCTGATGCGGTGGAATGTTCTTGGCTGCAGTCAGTTGTTGCCGTTCTTGCTGCTTTCTGCATGTTCTTCAGATGTTTCAAACCTGATGTGGTGGAATGTTCTTGGCTGCAGTCAGTTGTTGCCGTTCTTGCATATTTCTGCATGTTCTTCAGATGTTTCGCACTTGATGAAGTGGAATGTTCTTGGCTGCAGTCAGTTGTTGCTGTTCTTGCTGCTTTCTGCATGTTCTTCAGATGTTTCCCACCTGATGCAGGGGAATGTTCTTGGCTGCAGTCAGTTGTTGCCGTTCTTGCTGCTTTCTGCATGTTCTTCAGATGTTTCACACCTGATGTGGTGGAATGTTCTTGGCTGCAGTCAGTTGTTGCCGTTCTTGCTGCTTTCTGCATGTTCTTCAGATGTTTCACACCTGATGCGGTGGAATGTTCTTGGCTGCTGTCAGTTGTTGCCATTCTTGCTGCTTTCTGCATGTTCTTCAGATGTTTCACACCTGATGCGGTGGAATGTTCTTGGCTGCAGTCAGTTGCTGCCATTCTTGCTGCTTTCTGCATGTTCTTCAGATGTTTCACACCTGATGTGGTGGAATGTTCTTGGCTGCAGTCAGTTGTTGCCGTTCTTGCTGCTTTCTGCATGTTCTTCAGATGTTTCACACCTGATGCGGTGGAATGCTCTTGGCTGCAGTCAGTTGTTGCCGTTCTTGCTGCTTTCTGCATGTTCTTCAGATGTTTCACACCTGATGTGGTGGAATGTTCTTGACTGCAGTCATTTGTTGCCATTCTTGCTGCTTTATGCGTGTTCTTCAGATGTTTCACACCTGATGTGGTGGAATGTTCTTAGCTGCAGTCAGTTGTTGCCGTTCTTGCTGCTTTCTGCA
Source organism: Protopterus annectens (assembly GCF_019279795.1). Taxonomy (NCBI): domain Eukaryota; kingdom Metazoa; phylum Chordata; order Ceratodontiformes; family Protopteridae; genus Protopterus; species Protopterus annectens. The sequence continues at coordinate 10,976,123 of NC_056745.1, forward strand.
TGTTCTTCAGATGTTTTGCACCTGATGCGGTGGAATGTTCTTGGCTGCAGTCAGTTGTTGCCATTCTTGCTGCTTTCTGCATGTTCTTCAGATGTTTCAAACCTTATGTGGTGGAATGTTCTTGGCTGCAGTCAGTTGTTGCTGTTCTTGCATATTTCTGCATGTTCTTCAGATGTTTCGCACTTGATGCAGTGGAATGTTCTTGGCTGCAGTCAGTTGTTGCTGTTCTTGCTGCTTTCTGCATGTTCTTCAGATGTTTCCCACCTGATGCGGGGGAATGTTCTTGGCTGCAGTCAGTTGTTGCCGTTCTTGCTGCTTTCTGCATGTTCTTCAGATGTTTCACACCTGATGCGGTGGAATGTTCTTGGCTGCAGTCAGTTGCTGCCTTTCTTGCTGCTTTCTGCATGTTCTTCAGATGTTTCACACCTGATGTGGTGGAATGTTCTTGGCTGCAGTCAGTTGTTGCCATTCTTGCTGCTTTCTGCATGTTCTTCAGATGTTTCATGCAGTAGCAGGCATTGCTCTCATTCTTCTTTATTACTAATAAAGAATTTAATGATTTTGTGCCAAGCGGCTGTCTGAGCTCATATTGTACTCTGCAAATCATGCTAAATATTCATTGTGCTTCACTGTTGGAGTGTGACAAGCAGAGGACAGTTTGCATTAGTTTTTGAAAGGTTTGCAGGTCTTGTACTGCAGGGCTATGAAGCAGCATGGACCAGTACCTCAGGAAAGTAGATGTATCTGCTCCTTATGGCCACTCGATCAACTGTTATACTGAAATTTCATTGATCAGTTTGCAGCACTCCAGTCCTGAACTACAAAAGCCAAGGTGAGTGGCATTATCTGCTATAGTAGTTGAAGAAAGCTGCAGTTTCTTAGATGCCTCTAGGAAGCTGGCCATGTTCTGTATCACAGGACCTCTGGCAGAGAGTTTTATTTTATTTCTTTAATTTTGAGCAAGATTGCAACATAGAACTGCTTGGCCCTTTTGAAAACGTTCTGCTCTGTTATTGTACTTCTGATGTCATTGATATTTTTATCCAAATACATTTCAGCATCAGGAGTGATATGGATTTCATTGCCTTCTAAGATCTTGCCTTGCATTTTGAGAACTGAATCAGTAGTAGTTACATTGTGCAGAACTTGTTAGCAGTTGGTGGTTTGAGTACCCTACTAGCATATGTCTGCAGTACTTTTTGTATATCAGTATGCAAGGGGAGCAATGTACTCTCCCTACCCTGCATTTGCACATTGAAGTTCTGCAGTGGTTCAAGTGCATAGGCAGGAACAGGAATGCCAACTTAATGTCATAACTTTATAATCTTTTAACTATTAACTCCACTTTAATAGATCATAGTTCACTGCGCATGAATTAGAACCTCAGAGTGGGCTACAATTCAACCACTCTTTTGATGACTTTTGTCAAACTTTACCATCAAGTGTGGGTATACCTGGAATATTTTGAGAAGTTTAATATGCATGGACAATACAAACTATTTAAGTTTCTTTGGGTGTTTTGCATTGCTTGAAAAGTGATAATAAATGTCAGATATGAACTTCTCCACAGGTAGGGCCATTGTCTTAACAGTTGATTTAAATCTGCAATGTGACTTAAGCAGTCCCAGATGAAAATATGGGGGCTAAGCTCTTCTAGTCTGGATAACACCGAATTCCATATCTCAGTCATGGCTGCAATGTTGTCCTCTGTCCATGTTGCTCACTTGCTCACATGAATGTCAAAGTTCCTCACAGAATCAATTATGTAGTCAAAAATGTTTATCAGTGCTACTGACATAAGCCAACATGTCAAGAAATCTAACTACATTTTTGCAATGCCCTGGTAAAAAAGAAGATTGTGAGTGATGTGTTGTCTCCCCATATCTGTACTCTGCTTGAGTTACAAACAATATGGCAATTTCTAATATGTTTGTGCCATATCCTGCTGATTAAGGGTCCTATTATATTTTTTACAATTCAAGCAGCCTTTGTTGGTCCACAGGCATTTTTATTTTTGCACCACCACTGGACCAATGGAGTATCACTACATACACTTCAAAAAATGATCCCCAGATGTAAATGGCAAGTTGTGCTAAGCAAGTAGACTGATAAAGGCAACTTTACCCTCCAGTACTTAAGATTTAGTTTGCTTGGTTGCAAACAATTTTGTCACCTTCCTTGCAGTTGAATGTTTTTTTATCTTGTGCCTTTTGGTGTCCCAGCAGATCTTTCCCCCTTCATGTCTTACATTCATATTGGTAGCACATATCTTACAGAAGGTATATCCTGGATCACAGAAAGTATATCCTGGATCAAAAAAGGTATATCCTGGATCACAGAAGGTATATCCTGGACCACAGAAGGTATATACTGGACCACAGAAGGTATATCCTGGACCACAGAAGGTATATCCTGGATCACAGAAGGTATATCCTGGATCAGGGTTCCTTTCCATTATTCAGTCACATGAGATCTTCCAGCTGGTTTATAATGTAGTTCCCTTCTTTCGGAAGCAACAACTTTGGAGAAATGAAAAAGTACTTAGAAAGCTTCAAGGTAAATCATAAGTGCACAATGAAGTTATACTTTTATGTACAGTAAAATGAAGCTTGTATGATGGCAAACAGTACAGAAAAATTATTATCCTTCTGACTACTTCCCCTATAATACTGTGAGAAAGCTTGCATTGCACCCCCCTTCTGCTGTACCTTCTGCCGTTCTGTTCTGTAATTCAGTCATTACTTTGCTTCTGAAGATCATAACTAATGTATATATCCTACATTACATATGCTTGATTGTACAATGTACTGTGCTTGTTCACTGGAATGTATATACACAGTTACTTCTATGTAGTCAGTCTGAACTACTCTGTTATTGTTTACATTTCTGTACTTTATGCTGGTGAATTTTTTTTTATTTCACCTGGGCTGACCTTGAAATTGATCACTATTGATCAGTGCACTACCCCACTAAACAAATATAAATACATTTATTTATTTATTTATTTATTTATTTATTTATTTATTTATGTAACCATTTAGATAATGGATATGAAACCAAGTTAGGAACCTCTCTAAATGTATACACCAGCAGTAAGTCTGTGAATTTACTACATACCACTATATGTGGCCATAAAATGGGTAAGCATTATTGCAAATGTTTCATAACACATCCAGGAAAAAGCTCATTATTGCAAATGCTTCATAACATTTCCAAGAGGATGGATTATTGCAAATATTTCATAACAGATCCAAAAAATGGATTACTGCAAATGCTGCAGAACACATTCAGGAGGAATTTCAAACAAAAACATTTTGCAAAAGTAACACAACACATACTATATACCAAAGAGTTGTAGATTACTTAACCAATGTCCCTCACCCCATAATCACTTCTCAAATATCCTAGTGACCAAACATCTTCCATAGACTGGAGAAGTGCTGTGATGTTTATTGAAATTTTAGTTGCAGTGAAGTTGTAAGCAAAAATAATCAAGATGAGTGGCAATCATTCCTTCTATGAACCCATTCCGCTGTACAGTAGACTTACAGCCTTGTATCTTGGACAGTGCACAATCTAAATATAGAAGTCCCAGAGGAACACTTGTTAGCCCAGTAATTGCACATTTGCTTGGAACAATAGCAAACATTCACATCTGGCTGCTTATTTAGTGGCATACGTACTCAAAACACAATGCTTATTCCACATAATTACAATCTCATAAAATATATTACACATCAGACTTTACCTGCTTTACATAAGCTTCCATATGATGCCATGTAATACTTTGTAAACAACTTCATTTTTAGCATTTTACTGCATATCTTCAGAGTTGCAAATAAATTAGGAATACCTATGGTCTTGTACAGTGTACTGTTCAGACTGCATCCCCCCCCCCCTCTCACTATGACATCACTTGTTTTAAAGTCAAAGTCTCATTTACTGAATAGACTATAATCCAGTGATTTGCCAGAAAACCAACATGAGCAGACCAAAAATATGAAACATTATGGACATTCTGAGCACTCGAGAAACTTACCTTTTAACACAACAATCACTGCTAAAGCCAAAATAAAGGACCAAAATCAGAAAGAGAGTTTATTTGGTCTTATAAACTTTGAAGGTTAATAGAATAACATGGTTTACATTATTGTGCATGCTCCAAAGGAGAAGAAGTTTGAAATTCAACTGTTTCATTATTTAATGACTACAACTATTCCACCCAAACTTGATATACTCTTTGCATTAGCACAATGCATTTTCTGAAGAATACAAAGCCTGAAACTCCCATTATGTACTGATTACAATATAAGCTGTACCAGTGATTTGCCAGGAAAACCTCAATCACACGAATAATGACAGATGACTGAGGCAAAATTGTTCTTCTTGTGTTGATTATGCAGTTTAAATAGACTTTATAGAAGACAACGTGCTTCTCTGGTCTACCTCCCTATATTAATCAGTCTAGGCACAGCACAGGAACTTGCAAGCAAGAAGTCAATTACTGAACAAGAAACAAGCTGATTGCATAAGTAAAGAGATGCCCTGACTGAATAAGCAGCAGCTAAAAGCAGAGGTCTCTTTACCAATGAATTTGAAAAATAGGAGAATTTTACTAGACAAAAACTGGAATTGCCTTGGCAGTTCAGAACTTTTAAGAGTTATATTTTGCACCAACATACTTTTAATATAAGGAATGAAGCTCTATTGTCATCAGTGACTGACTATATTCCTCAGTGATTTACCAGAAAATTGACAAGTTCATGAGGTACAGGGTAAAAATATCAGGCAAAATCAGGGACAGTTTCTAAAATAAGACAGCTGAGAGCAATGTCAGCCTGATATCCAGCAATGCCTTTGTACACATTATCTATCTACCTATCTATCTATCTGTCTATCCATCTATCTATCTATCTATCTATCTATCTATCTATCTATCTATCTATCTATCTATCTATCTATCTATCTATCTCTCTATCTATCTATCTATCTATCTATCTATCTATCTATCTATCTATCTATCTATCTATCTATCCATCCATCTATATCTATCTATATATCTATCTGTCCATCTATCTATATATCTAAAATCAGTTTCATATTTGCATACAGCTAGATATACTAAAAATATAGTGAAAGTAATGAATAGATATTACTTTTAAAAAATGCAGGTATAATTTATAAGCTGCAAGTCATAAAAATGGAATTTCATTTACTATGAACAGTAAATCACTGCCTCTGCACATGCATGTATTTTCCTACATAGATGTCTGCCTATAGAAATGTCAGCATTCGAAATACCAGGTGTTGACATGCTGAAAGAAAGATCAGAAATACAGGAGAGGAGCCAGTCTTAAACATTGTTCTTCCTCCTTTAAACTTATGTCTTGCAAGGGGCAAGCCCCCACCCCTCAAAACTTACATACTGTAACTTCAAAACTAAAAAAAACAAGTCAAGGAAGAACAACTAAATGTGCCTAGGTAATCCAAACTGAAGTAAACCAAGCAAAATAAACCAAGACACGAACGTCCACAAGAGGAGTTTATTCACCACAACCTTTCAAGTCGAAGACTCTTTTTTCAAGTACATGAAAAAGAGTCTTCGACTTGAAAGCTTGTTGTGAATAAACTCTTCTTGCAGATGTTTATGTCTTGGTTTATTTTGCTTGGTAACTTCAAAACTGCCATACCATGGGAAAAAGGGAATCTGAGAAATGACCACTGCAAATTGAATATATGCATGTCTGTTTTTTTCTCTATTCAGTCACTGTATTACAGGACTCAGTATAGTGGGTGCTGAGATTTCAAATGGTTACTTACATAGACACACACACACACACACATACATCTATATGTGTGTGTGTGTGTGTGCGTGTGTGTGTGTGTGTGTGTGTGTGTGTGTGTATATATATATATATATATATATATATGGATTTGTATCACTTCACTGAAAGACCATTTCACTGACACCCATTTCACCGAGACCAAATCACCTAAAGTTCATTTCACCAAAAGTTCATTTCACCTAAAACTCATTTCATTGACAAATAGTACTCAAGTCAAAGGTATATGTCCTCTTCCCCGCTGTAGTGCGATCCTGGTGTTAGTATATATATAGTTGGAGGGGTGAGAGGGCGTAGCACCCCACTTAATTTGGTTTTCTGTTGTCTGGTTTTGTTTTGCATTATTTGCTAAAACCCAATGAGGTTGGGGGGGTTACACCCCCCACACCCTCCAATGTGGGGGGCTGTGTCCCCAACCCCCCCCCCCCTAAAGTACAGTTGTGTACCTACCATAAATGTAGATGTTTGAGTGTATTCACTGTTGCAGTCATTACACTTGGGTTATCCTGCTGGCAGGCGAGCCGCAGTCGGCTCGAGTTCCAAAGTCTTGGTCCAGAGTCGGTTGCTGTCGCTTCTTCCCTGACGTCAGTGCGCCAGGGGTATATAAGTTGCAACCGATGCCATTTTCTTCAGTTTTTCTTGCCCCATATGTCAGGTGCCCCCAGATAGGTAGGCTGAAAATATATAAGTATGCCAAACAACCATGCATATATTACTATAAACATTTCTTTCATCTGCAAGCAAATACACCACATAGGTTGTATAGAGTTGAGAAGTACAGATAAGTCCCAGCAAAGAGGGGGATGGTGGGTGGGTAACCAGGACTGCAACAGTGAATACACTCGAACATCTACATTTATGGTAGGTACACAACTGTACTATGTTCATCATGTTTCACTGTTGCAGTCATTACACTTGGGTAGAATCCCAAAGCTGAGGATAGGTGGCTGGGTCTAGATTGGATTTGGTGAGGCTAACAAGCCCTGCAGAACTGCAGTGGCAAAGCCTGCTCTGGATTTGGAGTAGAGAGGTAGGTGGTAGTGCTTGGTAAAAGTGTACACTGAGCTCCAGGTTGCAGCTTCTAATATGTCTTTGGTTGGTACCCCTCTGAGGAAAGCTGCTGAAGTGGCTGCTGCTCTGGTAAAATGAGGCCTAATGTCCTTAGGCACAGATTTGCCATGCTGTGCATAACAGAAGCAGATGCAGTGTCCTATCCATTTGGAGATTGTCTGCTTTGTAACAGGCTTTCTTGTGATCCTGCAGCATGTGCTACAAACAGTTGCTCAGTTTTTCTGAAAGCTTTTGTTTTGTCCAAGTAAAATCGTAGCTGTCTGTGTATATCCAAAGCATGCAGAAGTTTTTCCCCTTTATTCCGGGGATTAGGGTAGAAAGTAGGCAAATTAATTGTTTGGTTTACGGCCACATTGGAGACCACTTTTGGCATGAATGTTGGGTTTGTTCTTAGGGAAACCCTGTCTTGATGAAAAATGAGGAAAGGTTCTACAGCCATCAATGCCTGTAACTCTGAGACTCTTCTTACTGAAGTTATTGCTAGGAGAAGGCAGTTTTCCATGACAGGAATTTAAGATCAGCTGTGCTGGCTGGTTCAAATGGAGGCAGTGTTAGTTTTTCCTAAAACAAAATTGAGGTCCCAAGTTGGTACTGGTGCTCTTCTAGGGGGTCTTATATTCTTTGCCCCTCTGAGGTACTGTTGTAGTAGAGGATGTGAAAACATTGGAGGATCCGCACTGTAATGAGCTGAAATGGCAGAGGCATGGATTTTAATAGATGAAAAAGATAGGCCTTTGTCCAACATCTCAGTCAGGTATTGTAAAATCTGAGGTATATTAGGGACCAGTGGGTCTAGTCCTTGTGCCTAGTTCCAAGCACAGAATCTCTTCCATTTTTCTGCATAAGATTTTCTAGTGCTGGGCCACCTGGCTTCCAAAATTACATCCATAATAGCTTTAGAGAGAGGTGCAGTGGCTACAATATTCGCCATGCTGACAGGTGTAAGGTTCTGAGTTGACTGTGCAGAATCTGATAGTTTTGCTGTGTCAGAAGATGAGGGATTTGAGGTAGAGGCCAAGGTGGGCCTTGGGACAGAGTTTTTAGGATTGGATACCAGTGCTGGCATGGCCAGTCTGGTGCAATCAGGATAATTTTGGGCCTTTCTTGTTTGACTTTTAGAAGTACCTTGGTGAGAAGAGGCATCGGAGGGAAGGCATAGACTGTCAGGTTTTTCCAGCTGAATGATAGAGCATCCAATTTCCATGCTTGAGAGTGATACGTTCTTGTGCAAAATGTCTGTATTTGGCAATTGTGAGGGGAGGCAAAAAGATCTATGTCTGGGCGTCCCCACTCCCTTGTTATCATGTTGAACACTTGTGGGTTTAGCTTCCATTTGTGAGGATCCATCAGATTTCTGCTTAGTTCGTCTGCCAGTGTGTTTTTTATTCCTGGCAGGAATTGTGCTTGCAGATGTACCTGGTAGGTCAGTGCTATGTTCCACAAAGTCATGGCTTGTCTGCATAAGGGGTAGGAATGCATGCCCTCTTGCTTGTTTATGTACCACATAACTGTGGTATTGTCCATCTTTATTAATAGTTGTCCTGGATGTATTAGGTCCTTGAAGGCTGTCAGGGCATTTTGTACAGCTAGCATCTCTTTTTGATTGATGTGAAGATGCATTTGTTCCCTGGGCCACGTGCCCTGAATACATTTTCCTGCCATATGTGCTCCCCAGGCATAATCTGATGCATCCGTTGTTATTGTTTGCCTGGCTGTAGGTGAGGTGAAAGGCTGTCCCTTGTGGTGACAGGCCTGGGACCACCATCGAAACTCCTGTTGTAGGCAGGGGATCAAGTTTATGATTGTCTCTAGGCTGTGACAATGCTGAGTCCAAACACTTTTTAGAGACCACTGTAGTTTCCTCATATGCAGCTTTGCATATGAAATTAGTAGAATGCAGGATGCCATGAAACCCAGGGCCTGCAGAATTTTTCTTGCAGGGAGCTGGGTCTTTTTTGCCATCATTTGAAAGTAATGAGTCAGTTGCCTTTGTTTGTCTGGCGTGAGATAGGCCATCTGGGCAGTTGTACTTAAGCTTGCACCCAGGAATATTATCTCTTGAGAGGGCACTAGTTTTGATTTCTTTTCATTTACTGTGTACCCTAGACAAATTAGTAACCTTTTTACAAATGCCAGGTGCTTTAGAAGAATGTCCTTGCTCTCTGCTTGAATAAGGCAGTTGTCCAAGTAGGGATATATTTGAATTCCTTTTTGTCTGCAAAATGCAATCACTGGAGCCAGGCATTTTGTGAAGACCCTGGGCGCAGTAGATAAGCCAAAGGGTAGTGCAGAGAATTAGTAATGCATTGAGCCTGCTATAAATCTGAGGTATCTTCTGCACGATTGTCTGATTGGGATGTGCAGGTATGCCTCCTTGAGATCCAAAGTAACTAGCCAAGCCTTCTTGCCCAGCATGGGCAGAAGTTGTTGTAGTGTTAAAATTTTGAATTTTGGAACATCCAGGAAGGTATTTAAGATCGACAGGTCCAGTATTGGTCTCCAGGCTTTGTCTTTTCTGGGCATTAAGAAAAGTCTTGAGTAAAATCCTTGTCCCTGTTCTTCTTGTGGAATTTTTTCAATTGCTCCCATATCCATAAGAGCAGCAATTTGTTTTTGTGCCTCTGCCCATTGGTTTTGTGGCAGGTTTGGCATACCTTTCAGTTTTGGAAGCGTGTGGAAGTGGAACCTGTACCCCTGAGAGACTATATTCAGCACCCATTGGTCTTGGGTGATCATGTGCCAAATGTTTGAGAAAAGTGCTAGCTTTCCCCCTAGGGGTGCTGTCAACTGGTAAGAGCTTGGCATTTGCAGAGGGAAGTCATTGTGTCTGTTTCCTATAAGGTTGTTATTTATCTTCCCTTCCTTTGGGGGCTGAAGCACCCCATTGTTTAGGTCTGTAGGAGCCTTGGGGCTGAGATCTGCCTCTTGGGCATCTGTATCTGCCTCTTTGTGGCCTGTCTGACACTGGAAAGGCCAGTTTCTGCTAAATCTAGGTGGCTGAACCTGTAAGAAATCTTTCACCATTTGCATTGACTTTGCTTTATCCTCCCTTTTCGTTATAGGTTCATAGGTTCATACTAGGCTATCTGCCCTAGGGCATTTATAAGCCTAGCCAGAGTGTGTGTGGCTTTCACCACCCCTTAGGATGAGAATACTATACCCATTAGTTTGCTGTGCCTCTGTCCAGCAGTGACACAGAGATGATTCCCGGGGTAAACCTACGATCTCCCATCCACTCGTCAAGATTTCTCTTGAACAGAGTCAGTGAGGGGCTCTGCCTCACATGGACTGGGATTCTGTTCCATAGTGTAGGGAGTCTCTGGGTGATGAATCTGTCCCTCCAGCACATCCTATTTATATCCGTGTTGAGGTTTAAGTCTCTTGCTCTCGTGGCTCTGGTGGATTTGGATTTTTTGAGGTGGAGCATGTACTTTAATTCCGGGTTGGACATGGCCTTGTATGTCAGGCACAGATGACCTCTGAGCAGACGGTATGCGACTGAATAGAGCTGGAGTTTCTTCAGTTGGGCATCGTATGACATATGTTTGAGCCCCTTTATCCTTTTGGTGAGGAAATTTTGGGGTCTTTCCAACTGCTGCAGGTGTCGGGTAAGGTACATTCCGAATGGGGCGTTGTACTCAATCATTGGTCTGATAAGTGAAGAGTACAGGGGTACAATGACCTCTCCTGATCTGGATGTGAATCCCTTCATGATCAGGTGGGCAATGTAGAAGGTCTTCCTAACCACTTTGGCAATGTGAGTGTCAAAGGAGTGGTTACTGTCAACTTGGGTCCCCAGGTCCCTGATAACTTCTTCCGTGTTTAATGGATTACCACCTATGTGGTAATTAGGGGTTACCTTGTTTTTCCCAAAGGGTATGACTATACATTTTTTGGCATTTAGCTTAAGGCCATGGCTCTGGCACCAGTTATCCATTTCTATGAGACCTCTCTGCAGGATGTCTGTGTCTGATGGAGTGTCAATTATGGTGCCCAGTTTGCAGTCATCTTCAAATTTTGTCAGCCACAATCCCCCTATGTTTGCCTGCACTTCAGAAAAATAAATGCCGAACACCTCTTCTGCCTTAACACCAAACAAAGGATCATGCTGTAGTGGAGCATCCAACAGTTTTACCTTAACATGGTCAGGTAAACTTTGGGTTCAACCAAGCATGTCTTTGAATAACTGAGCCTGTAACTGTGGCTCTACAAGAAGCCTCTAATGAATCAAAACCACATTGCAGAGTATGCTTTCCCACTTGTTCAACTGCATACAATAATTCCTGCATTTCTTTACTGTCAGGATTTTCTGTATTTGTAACCATTTTCTGCTTTAACAATGACATGAGATACTGTTGATATTTAAGCATGTGAAACTGACAGTTTAAAGCTCTTACAGCTAAAGTAGCAGAAGTGTATACTTTTTTCCCCCATCTGTCCAGAGCTCTGGAATCCCTATCTGAGGGGACAGGATTTTTGGCAGTGGAAGCTTTAACCCCTTTAGGACCCTGAGAAATTGTTTCTGGGTCTGCAGTGGGGTTTTTGTAAAGAAATATATGAGAGTCAGGGATCCTGTAGTACCTGTCTGGCTTTACTGGTGCAGGGGGTAAAGAATCTGGAGACAGACTGGATTCAGAAAAAACATCATCTACAATATCAAGCACAGGGGGGATAGCCAGGGGCCTGTGCTGAGGCAATAAAAGGAAATCTCTGAGCCTTTTCTTGGATTCTGAGTAATCCTGGCTCTCCCAATGGAAATGCTCCCTCATGGTGTGCAGGGTTTCCCCAAAAGAATAATCCTCAGGCGGTAAGGCTGAAGGAATGAACTCTTTAGCATCAGTGTCCTCATAGGGAGGGAGAGAATAGCCCTGATCAGAAGAAGAATCAGAGGAAATGGAAAACTGATCAGAGGAATCATAATCAGTATCTTGCCTAGGCCTTTTGTCAGGAGGGGGATGGGAGCCCCTGATTAAAGCAATAAGGTCTTCAGCCATTTTAAGCATCTGTTTCTTTGGCATGGATGACTGTTCTGGAGAATGCTTCACTTGTTTCCTTGTCTTTAATGGTGTTTTTGACTTTGCCTTTGCTGCTGTAGTAGCTTTAATTGTAAGCTGTGAAGGTCTGAAGATGCCCTCAGAAGCTGGTGCCTGCTCAGCGGCTCCGGACCCATCTGAGGGCATAGTTTCCGTAGGCCCAATACCTTGAGTTTCCACAGGCCTCGGGGCCTCCATGTGGCTGTCGGTTATGGCCTGTGGCTCTGAGGTAGCGGGTGTCAGGGGCTGCGAAAGCACCTCACTGAGAACCGGCGAACCGGTGACTGGCCTAGAAGAGGCTTTGTCATTGGTTTTGGACCTCAGATGCCTGTCTCTTTCTTTGTCTTTGCATTTTTTATACATTCCGGTCGTCGGTTGATCCGACAGCATTATATAGTTAAATCTTTGTCCAAAGTAATGTAAAGCAAATTCTGACCGACGTTTAATAGTGCGTTTATTGAATCTTGCACAAAACCGACAACTAGTAACATCGTGATCAGGGCCTAGGCAAGGAATGCGATAAGAGTGAAAGTCCTTATGAGGTATTTGCTTCCCACAAGAAATACAATTATTAACTTTTACTGACATCGGTCTGGAGCAAGAAAAAGTTTCCCCAATGGAGTACTTAGCTTTATTGAAGACTTCGGTTCTGAAATTCAATTTTGAAAATCTCAGGAGTAGGCCGACTGGCACTTACGAACTGCTTTTGCTTCGGGCATCGCAGGGCAAGAAAGACTGAAGAAAATGGCATTGGTTACAACTTTTATACCCCTGGCACACTGACATCAGGGAGGAGGCGACAGCAACCGACGCCAGACCAAGACTTTGGAACTCAGGCCGACTGCGGGTCACCTGCCAGCTGGATAACCCAAGTATAATGACTGCAACAGTGAAACACGATGAACATCTATATATACTAACATCAGGATCGGACTACAGTGGGGAAAAGGACATATACCTTTGACTTGCCTTAGAGTACTACTTGTCAGTGAAATGAGTTTTAGGTGAAATGAACAAATGAACTTTAGGTGATTTGGTCTCAGTGAAATGGGTGTCAGTGAAATGGTCTTTCAGTGAAGTGATACAAATCCATATATATATATATATATATATATATATATATATATATATATGTGGGTACAGTTCATTTTACTAATTGCCTTTTCTATTAAGCACAAAATAATTGTAAACACAGCATCTGGCTGAATCACATTTATAAAAACTGTATACATCTATAGTCAAAGACTGCTGTTGTTTTAGGATTTTTTGATCAAAGGAATTACAAGGCAAATTAGGGAAAAACATATATGTACCTTGCCAAAGCTTTATGTTGTATCTTCATCTAGAGAAGATAGAGTTTTTACTCATGCAGTTATTCATCGAGTGTGGTGTTTTCTCTTTTTTCCACAGCCATGTGACCAAGGAATCAGCTGCACTGGCATTACCCACCATCAAATATATATACAGCTATACCAGAATGGCATTAAATATACTGATCCCAAGGATATTGCCAATATCCTAGCAGTGCCAACTTCACCCCCCTCTCACCCCCTAAATGGCCCATCTCAATACCGGAAGATTGCCAAATTCTGGTAATAACGGCCCACACAGGTAAAAAACGCACTCTCCAAAGCTAAGAATACAGCATCCATGGGACCAGATGACATCCTGGGCTGTGTACTACATGAACTACAAAATTAACTGGCACCTCACCTAAGTGTCATGTTTAATCATACCCTCACCTCAGGCTTCATGCCCACTGAGTGGCGCACAGCTACAGTTATCCCATTCCACAAGGGGGGATCCACCTTGGATCCCGGGAACTACCGCCCCATCAGTCTGACAAGCCTGATCTGCAAGGCCATGGAACGTATTATCATGGAACTTACAAACAAAGACATTGGCAACCTTAAAACACTGGACCCCACCCAGTTTGGGTTCGTAAAGGGCCGATCTTGTCTCCTGAACCTGACTGACTTCTTCGAATCAGTCTCCAGACCCATGGATGAGGGTAAGGCAGTCCACATAGCCTATCTGGACCTCGCCAAGGCCTTTGACACCATCCCCCACTCTGGAATCATAGATAAACTTACTAAGCTGGGCATTAATCCCTACGTCACTCGATGGGTTGCCAACTGGCTTACTGACAGAACCCACACTGTAAAAGTAGCTGACTCCAAATCCAGCTCCAGACAAGTGACAAGTGGAGTACCTCAGGGTTCAGTCCTGGGACCTCTCTTGTTTGGCATCTACTTCTCTGAAGTACAGGCCAACACTAAGGGACTCTGGCTAACAAAGTTCGCAGATGACCACAAACTGGGAGCCATTATTGAATCCCCAAATGATGTGGATACTCTACAAAAGGGCCTTACAGAAACAGATGCCCGGTGCCAAAGCCATGGGCTCAAGCTCAATGCCAAGAAATGTACAGTTATCCCCTTTGGGAAAAAACATGTACCCGTGAATTACCACATATGTGGCAGTACACTAAACACAGAAAGTGTGATAAGAGACTTAGGGACACAGGTGGACAGTGGTCTCACCTTCAATAACCACATCGCCACAACAGTCAGGAAATCCTTCTGTGTGGCACACCTCATCACTAAGGGCTTTTCATCCAGAAAAAAGGAGGTCATTGTCCCACTGTACTCACCCCTCATTAGACCTGTTATAGAATACAATGCCCCATTTGGTATGTACCTCTCAAGACATCTGCAACAACTGGAAAGGCCGCAGAAATACCTCACTAAGAGAATCACAGGCCTAAAGCAGATGGCCTATGCTGACCACCTTAAAAAACTCCAGCTATACTCTGTCGCATATCATCTAGTCCGCGGCGATCTCTGCTTAGCATACAAGGCCATCTCAAACCCAGAGCTGTTGGACATGCTACACTTAAAGAAATCCCAATCCTTCAGAGCCACATGCTCCAGGGATCTAAACCTTGTCATCACAATAAACAAAACATGCTAGAGGGATAGTTTCCTGACCCAGAGACTCCCCAAGACTCTGGAATATACTGCCCATACATGTCAAGCAGAGCACCTCTTTGGCCCTCTTCAAAAGGAACCCTGATGACTGGATGGGAGAAAGGAAATTCACCTCAGGGATCATGTCAGTCACCCTGCTAGACAGGGGTCCAGGGAAGTAAATAGTGTGGGAAGAAATAGCCTGGGAATTGTTATGGCTAGGCTTGTATAGGCCCTAGGGCCGATAGCCTAGTACCAACCTATGAACCTATATATATATATATATATATATATATATATATATATATATATATATACATATATATATATATATATATATATATATATATATATACATATATATATATATATATATATATATATATATATATAAGATAGATACATATAGATATAGCTATGGGGTCTATGTCAGATGATCGAGTTTTCAGAAATTTGAAATTCATACAGTTGAGACCATATGATCGAGTTTCTGAAAACTCGGACAGCAAAAAAAAAAACACACAAATCTACCTTTTTTTTTTTTTTTTTTGTTACATTTTTTGCAGGTGGGCACCCCTCTGCACTCCCCCACATGCCCTGAAATTATATATGCCAACTGCAAGATCGCACTACAGTGAAAAAAAGGGGAAATTTCCCAATCCACACTGTACTCTGATCTCCATTCAAAAACTTTAGGGTTTTCAAAAACTGGAGTTTATGGCCTTAGCCATATGAATTTTGAGTTTCCAAAAACTTGATCAACTGATATGGACCTATATATATATATATATATATATATATATATATATATATATATATATGGTGGGATATCAAAGACAACTGAGAATACCTAAAAGAAGCATTGCTCATTACACCAAAGAACTTAAAAAAATGCAATTTCTTATCAAATACCCTACCAAAATGTCCAAAGCCAGTACCATCAAAGCAGTTCCATACTGTTGGGGCTAGGCTATAGTCTCCTTTCATTAATAGTTTTTCTATCTCTCTCTCTCTCTCTGGCTTTTGATAAATCATGATTCCTTTAATAGAAACAATACGTTTATCACCAACCAATGAATGGCTTTATTTCAGACAGAACTCTACATAATAAGTATCCCTCAGGCTTGTTACCATCGACATCAGTTCTGTGCTTTGGTATGCACATATGTACTGATGTTTTCATTATGCATTTTTTGGATGTTATTTATTTTACTTTTTATTAATTATTTTATTTCATTTCACTTTGTTTATTGGGAAATTCCAACCGGGGTTTCTCCCGTTTAAAGGAAGGGCCCGATGAGAAAAGTTCCACAGAAGTATACAATACATATTAGACAGTAGAGTATATAGTACAGTAACTTATAGGGTGAGATGTGCTGCATATGCCAAAATAGTAACATAGTACATTTGTAAACCTTGAAGTTCTTGCCCCAGCTATGTACAGCAGCTTCATCTAGGCATATTTTATAGAGTAGTATAATCATGGACATGCGAAATATTTCAACAGTACAGTATATCCAAATGAGAACAAAAGAGTACGCTCATTGTACAAATTCATGTGTGTAAGAGTAAATACATTTATGTTCATATCAGTTAGTGGTACAGTTTAGAGCATCCTTAGAAGAGCAGAGAAGAGGACATTTATAAACATACTAGTTATTGAAAACATTGGACATTGGTTACAGTACAGAGGTTAAGGCCAGAAAGTATAGAAATATCATTGCAGAATGTTTTGTTGAAAGACAGAGAAAAATGTTGTGTACTTTATCTGGAGGTTGAGTTTGTTGGGGGGATAGTGTGGCTAATGGATTGATTGAGTTAAAAGAACTAGAGGTCAGTGTAATGTGCTGCAATCATACTGTAATACAAAAGGAGACGTGTGTACGTTATAAGAAGGAAGGATTGTACCCAAAAACGAAGCACCACGTACCCAAAGGCAGACTCAAACAACTTTAATAGGAACAAAATAAAATAAATAATGTTTCAGTAAATCACGTTTTCGTCATCCAACTTCATCAGATAAAACCCCCTTCCCATACAAGATCTTATATACTCGTGTTATCTGATACAATCAGACCTTAACCAATAATCTTCACAATACTATTAAACAATTAATACAATGAGTTTAATCACTTTGTCATTTCATTTCTACAAGTTTAAAAAACTTTTTTAGGGCAAATACACTTGTGGATAATGTTCAGTAATAATATATATCTATTTAAAAATACAAAGACTATTAATCATTTATTTATTCTATATATGTACCAACTTATCTATAAATATAATGTCATACATAAAAAACTCCATTTAAAAGCTTCGTATAAAAACATTAAAAGCTGATTTATTTGTAATACTCAATGCTCCCTCTAGTGGCACAAATTTTTATAACAGCTCAACATAACTCATAAAATACATTGTGAACATTCCTATGTTAAGTATAAATGAACCCAAGTATATCAAAAGTTTAAACATATTTAATCAAAATATATATTCCATAAATATTATAGCTTTGCTGATCTTAATTTCAATACTGGTGTTAGGGTAATCATGACATTGAGTCCTGGGGCTCTACTGGCTTCCAATATTATCTGCCAGTACAATTCTCTATATTCTACCATTGTTTCCCACATACCTCCCCTAGGATCCATGGTCACCACTTCCAAAACAAAAAACTGAAATTCTGATTGTTCACATACAACACTATGTTTGTAAAGGACATTATTTACATGTTTCGTCCTAATGTCATAGAGATGTTCATAAATTCTTTGTTTTAATTTCCTTTCACTCTTACCTACATAGAATGAATGGCATCTCTTGCATAGGACTAAATACATAATACCTTTGGTATCACAATTAACAAAGGTGTTCAAAATTAAATTCCTGTTTCTTGCATGTAAGTGTACTGTATCTCCTATAATTAGGTAGGAACAATAATTGCAACACCCACATTTAAAAAGTCCTTTTTTCTTTTTAATGCCCTTCTAAAAACTGTGTTTGTTAGCACCTCTCTCTAGAATATTCTTGATATTAAATCCTTTACAATAGGTATATTTTAATTCTTGATCAAAAATTTGTTTTAAATCAGACACCTTAGCAAAGTTTTTCCATTCCTTTTCAATGACACTTCTCACTAGCCCTGTCTGGCCATCATAAGTAGTTGTAAATCCTGAACTATAAACTTCTTTTGATATTTCATCTACTTCATGTTCATTAATAATATGTGGTGTACCCAAAATGGGAGCAAATTTTTTGCTTCTTCCATCAGTAACTTCGTTACATATCTTGTCATATAGGTCACCTGAGTAACCCCTGTTCAAGAACATTTCCTTCAAGGCCGAACATTCACTTTTGTAAATTTCATTATCTGAGGTCATTCTACTCAACCGTACTATTTGCCCTTTCACCACTCCTTTCTTGTGGTGAAATGGGTGCGAACTAGTATAATGTAAATAGGAATTAGAAAATGCCTCTTTTCTATATATTCTAGATGTAAAGCCCTGATTAGTCTTCCTTATATTTACATCCAAATTATTTAATTCATTGTAGTTAAAATTGTGTGTAAATTTTAAAAAACTAGTTGTCCCATTAATATAACGAACAAATGAAAGAAATTCCTCCTCGGGTCCTTCCCACAAAAAACAAAGGTCATCTAAAAATCTACCGTAAAATGTCCAATTGCTGTTGTACAAAATTTTAACATAAAACTATTTTCCCAATAGGCCATAATAATATTTGCATATGTGGGGGCACAATGGGCCCCCATGGCTACTCCTTTTGATTGCCTAAAATATTCACCTTGGAAAAAAATAAAATTATTTTTCAGTACAACCTCCATCAAACATAAAACAGTTCTAAATTCATTATAATTAATATCTTTAAAATCAACCAACATTTCCTCAAACCACAATAATCCCATATCATGTGGTATACTTGCAAATAGGTCCACTACATCCAGTGTACAAAAGGCTACGCTTTCAGAAAACAAAGTTTGGTTTAAATGTATTGTGAAGATTATTGGTTAAGGTCTGACTGTATCAGATATAAGAGTATATAAGATCTTGTATGGGAAGGGGGTTTTATCTGATGAAGTTGGATGATGAAAACGTGATTTACTGAAGCGTTATTTATTTTATTTTGTTCCTATTATCATTGTTTGAGTCTGCCTTTGGGTATATGGTGCTTCGGTTTTGGTTATAGTTTTATTCACACCTTCCATTTTGCTTGGTTTTTGGTTGATTTTATGGATTCCCAGGCGGACAAAACAACTGAAGCCGTCAAGAAGGTATCTGAGGTTGGTGAGCTTTGGAAGCTCATTGGACAGTTGAAGCAGCTGGTGGGACTACTCACGCCTGTTAGCCAATCGATTGGTTCGATGGCCTCGCTGTTATCGTCACTGCCTATACCTGGAAACCAAGAGTGTGTTAGGCGTTCAGCTTCGAAGGAAGGAACGGCAGTTTTGAACGGAAACAATGACGGTGAGGAACAAAGGATTAATAATACAGACAGTGACAGTCTTGAGGGGTTCCCTCGTATTACTTTTACTAATGACACTGGAAGACACCTACCTGAGAGGCGACGAGACAATAGGGGTCATTCCTAAGTGCAAGTGGATGAAATGATAGAACCCCCAGGTACTGAAAGATGTCTATCAGACATTCTTAATACTAAATTTGATTTTGGAAATAAGCTTGTGAATATTAATACTTATGGGACATATAGTAATATGCTCTATGGTTTAGGACATTTTCTTTTTAAATACAAAACCTTTGAAATGAACAATGCTTATTTAAAACATTGTTTGAATTTAAACATAGTGCCCAAAGGGCTTGGAGTATGTAGGTACCCAAATAACGTGTTGGAGGGTACAGAATTCCATCGTGATTTAGTTAATGCATTTGATAAATGTGGCTTCGATATCATGAGAGCCATTATTAAGAACGATGAAAAGGAAATGGAAAGGTTGTACACAGACATTGCTAGGACCAATAATGTGATTATTGATGATTTGTTATTTACAGTAGACAAAAAGGGAAATACAATAAATTATTGAAGGAAATGGAGGATAAATGTAGGGAGGTACAGAGTAGTACAACAAAGAAAACAGAGAGGGATGTAAAGGAGTATAAAACTAATATTCAGTATCCAAAACCTAAGTTTTCGGGGGGGAGAAGAAATAGAGATTATTGTGAATTTAGAGGGATTGACGAGATATTTTTTCAAGAAAATGAATTTGATTATCCCGAATTCCCTCCTTTGAGAAGGTCAGAAAGATTAAAATCAAAGGAGACAGTAGATTATACCTCAAAAAACTACAAGAGAAGGGAATGGAGGCCTCAGGTAAGGAAATAATAAACCTGGACCTCAATCATAGTATCAGTAATGATGGTTTTAAATGGACATACAAAGACTTTAATATTTTTAATTATTCAAATGTGTCTGTTAACAAAACTTTTTTTGAACTATTCTCTAAGGGCTTTGGTTTTATACCTAAACAGAGGACAGATATTTTAAGTTGTTGGTTGACATTAAACTTTTTGCCAGGAAGAAAAATTTAGAATTAATCTTCAAAGAAAAGAAGTTTGACCACAAGGACAATGTTCTGACACGTAAGAGTACATTTAATCCACCACTACATCCTCAGCTGAAAAATTTTGGAACAGTAGTGGAAAGTGAACTGAGGACTGCTCTTAAACGACAGTATGTACACCCTAACCTAACACTGGAGGAACAAGAAATACTTACAAACAGTAGGAATAAAAACCTAAGAGTTATGAAGCCAGACAAAGGTGTGTGTGTGTGTGGGGGGGGGGGGGTACTGATGGATCATATAGTTTATGAAGGAAAAATTATGGAGATTTTAAATGATTCGGATAAATATATTAGAACATCCATCAATGAAATTAATATTGCATATAAGAGAATGTATGTGTTACTAAATGACCTTTTGTTAGAAGGGTTAATTAACTTAGACACTTACAAATACTTATAAGTAGGAAAACCAAGGGTGCCTTCTATTTTCAGAATACTGAAGGTTCACAAAGATGTTAAGAACCCACCCCTGAGAGCTATTGTTTCTGCAGAGGGGTCTGTGACACCACCCTTAGCTAAATATATAGATTTGAAAGTTAAGAAACTAATATTGAATAATAGTAATATACTCAGGGATTCTTGGGATCTTCTGGGTAAATTGAACCAAACTTTGTTTTCTGAAAGCGTAGCCTTTTGTACACTGGATGTAGTGGACCTATTTGCAAGTATACCACATGATATGGGATTATTGTGGTTTGAGGAAATGTTGGTTGATTTTAAAGATATTAATTATAATGAATTTAGAACTGTTTTATGTTTGATGGAGGTTGTACTGAAAAATAATTTTATTTTTTTACAAGGTGAATATTTTAGGCAATCAAAAGGAGTAGCCATGGGGGCCCATTGTGCCCCCACATATGCAAATATTATTATGGCCTATTGGGAAAATAGTTTTATGTTAAAATTTTGTACAACAGCAATTGGACATTTTACGGTAGATTTTTAGATGACCTTTGTTTTTTGTGGGAAGGACCCGAGGAGGAATTTCTTTCATTTGTTCATTATATTAATGGGACAACTAGTTTTTTAAAATTTACACACAATTTTAACTACAATGAATTAAATTATTTGGATGTAAATACAAGGAAGACTAATCAGGGCTTTACATCTAGAATATATAGAAAAGAGGCATTTTCTAATTCCTATTTACATTATACTAGTTCGCACCCATTTCACCACAAGAAAGGAGTGGTGAAAGGGCAACTAGTACGGTTGAGTAGAATGACCTCAGATAATGAAATTTACAAAAGTGAATGTTTGGCCTTGAAGGAAATGTTCTTGAACAGGGGTTACTCAGGTGACCTATATGACAAGATATGTAACGAAGTTACTGATGGAAGAAGCAAAAAATTTGCTCCCATTTTGGGTACACCACATATTATTAATGAACATGAAGTAGATGAAATATCAAAAGAAGTTTATAGTTCAGGATTTACAACTACTTATGATGGCCAGACAGGGCTAGTGAGAAGTGTCATTGAAAAGGAATGGAAAAACTTTGCTAAGGTGTCTGATTTAAAACAAATTTTTGATCAAGAATTAAAATATACCTATCGTAAAGGATTTAATATCAAGAATATTCTAGAGAGAGGTGCTAACAAACACAGTTTTTAGAAGGGCATTAAAAAGAAAAAAGGACTTTTTAAATGTGGGTGTTGCAATTATTGTTCCTACCTAATTATAGGAGATACAGTACACTTACATGCAAGAAACAGGAATTTAATTTTGAACACCTTTGTTAATTGTGATACCAAAGGTATTATGTATTTAGTCCTATGCAAGAGATGCCATTCATTCTATGTAGGTAAGAGTGAAAGGAAATTAAAACAAAGAATTTATGAACAGCTCTATGACATTAGGACGAAACATGTAAATAATGTCCTTTACAAACATAGTGTTGTATGTGAACAATCAGAATTTCAGTTTTTTGTTTTGGAAGTGGTGGCCATGGATCCTAGGGGAGGTATGTGGGAAACAATGGTAGAATATAGAGAATTGTACTGGCAGATAATATTGGAAGCCAGTAGAGCCCCAGGACTCAATGACATGATTACCCTAACACCAGTATTGAAATTAAGATCAGCAAAGTTATAATATTTATGGAATATATATTTTCATTAAATATGTTTAAACTTTTGATATACTTGGGTTCATTTATACTTAACATAGGAATGTTCACAATGTATTTTATGAGTTATGTTGAGCTGTTATAAAAATTTGTGCCACTAGAGGGAGCATTGAGTATTACAAATAAATCAGCTTTTAATGTTTTTATACGAAGCTTTTAAATGGAGTTTTTTATGTATGACATTATATTTATAGATAAGTTGGTACATATATAGAATAAATAAATGATTAATAGTCTTTGTATTTTTAAATAGATATATATTATTACTGAACATTATCCACAAGTGTATTTGCCCTAAAAAAGTTTTTTAAACTTGTAGAAATGAAATGACAAAGTGATTAAACTCATTGTATTAATTGTTTAATAGTATTGTGAAGATTATTGGTTAAGGTCTGATTGTATCAGATAACACGAGTATATAAGATCTTGTATGGGAAGGGGGTTTTATCTGATGAAGTTGGATGACGAAAATGTGATTTACTGAAACATTATTTATTTTATTTTGTTCCTATTAAAGTTGTTTG
Organism: Protopterus annectens; assembly: GCF_019279795.1. Taxonomy (NCBI): domain Eukaryota; kingdom Metazoa; phylum Chordata; order Ceratodontiformes; family Protopteridae; genus Protopterus; species Protopterus annectens. The sequence continues at coordinate 10,999,280 of NC_056745.1, forward strand.
AGTCTGCCTTTGGGTACGTGGTGCTTCGTTTTTGGTTATAATTTTATTCGCACCTTCCATTTTGCTTTGTTTAAGGAAGGATTGTACTATTATAGTGTGCTTTGAGGAAGGAGAAGAGACTAAGTCTGGTGAGTTTAGCTATTTAGTCTATTCAACATATTCTCCCTTAAGCATTATACACTTCCTACAATCACTGTCCCTAACAATACACACACACTATTCTGGCTCAGTTAATATCAATAGTGCTTCCCAAAGTACACTGCTACAATAACCTTGTCTATTCACTGCCATCCAAAATTTCTGATAGTTCCTTAAGAAGCAAAACTGAAGTGACTATTGCAGATAGCATGTTTTACCATTCCATAATTTGAAACCAATTTGAAGTTGACCAAGCGACAGATTGAGTGCAGCCTGTTGTGATTCTACTAATAATTTTTTCTTTGTATCTTTTTTCTAGGAGTACGATGCTTATGTACAGCACTCATCTCCCACTCACAGCTGAGCTCATTCTGATTAGTTACTTTATTCTACATCATCCATCACAGCACTTTGTGGATGTCCACTAAAAGCAGCGAATCAGACAGACACAAGCGCACTGATTAAGACATACCTAAAGAAACTTAGTGAGCCATAGAGCAGTGGCAACATATTTGTATGATGAACCAATGCATTATTCCCGTAAGGTTGTAACAACACAGCTGTAGCACTAAAAACATCCTGCTGACATCAACTGGCAAACATCTGGGCATTGGGTGGGTGTTCATATAACTGTTTTCCACATTCTCTTACAACAACCACAGTACACACACACACACACACACACACACACACACACACACACACACACACACACACACACACACTAAGACATTTGGCTCCACAAAGGGAGAACTTCTATAGTCCCTACACATACTCACACACATACAAATGCCCACACATGCTGCATGTAACTTCAACACATCACAATCACAAGCACACATACAAAACATATTTTGCAGCATTTACTGCATTCCTGCAGCCCCTCCTGCACATAAGACTATAATCCCATACTGTAAAAAGGGAAAAGAAATGCCACCTATCCAGTGAAATACTATTTGTGTGACATGTTCATCTTAAAGAATATTGATATGACATTGGGCGGCACAGTGGTGCACTGGTTAGTGTTGTTGCCTCACAGTAAGAGGTTCTCTGGTTTGATTCTCAGCTGAGGTGCCTTCTCTGTGGACTCTGCATGGCCTCCCTGCATTTGCTTGGGTTTCTTCTGGGTGCTCTGATTTTTCTCCTACATTCCAAAGACATGCGCCTAGAGTATTTCTCCCCGGGCCTCCTCTGAAAATGGCCTCTATCCCAGTTGGACTTTCCCAGTAAACAAATGTTAAATAAATAAAATAAAATAAATTATGAATCTGATAATACGTATAATGCAGATAAGTTAACAAAAACATGTAAATGCTTTCTCCATTAGATATGTTATCCGACATATTGAAAAGGGAGACAGACAAGCATGCACACTGTGCCTGGCAGCATCTTAACAGAAGCAATGCTTCAAAAGCTAAAGGGTGTCACAGCTGCTGTTGCAAGCCCACTACACTTAAATAAATAGCTCCCTGACTAAGGCAGGGACTATTTCATCTCTGCTCCTTCATTGTCTGATACACCATCTAAACCAAGTACACATATACAGGCAACTGACATATACAATGCACCAGTGAGTCATGATCAATTGCCCATGTCTCCACAAAAGAAAGATACAAACTATGGAGGATTACAGCTACCAAGGATCTCAGCTCAGAGCATGCAACAGTTCTTGCAACAAGCCCACTGTAATGACACCAGAAGCTCCGCTACTGCAGCAGGTGTGAATGTGCTTTATTGTTTTATGATACATCACCAATAGTAAACACAGTGATAGACACACACACACACACACACACACACACACACACACACACACACACACACACACACACACGCACACACGCACACACACACACACACACACACACACACACACACACACACACACACACACACACACACACACACACACACAGTACAGGTGAATCATGGGCATTTGTCCACCTTTCACAAAACAGTGATACAACAGCTATAGGGGTCCACAGGTGCTGAGGATCTCAGTTCAGGCTACCTGGGATGTCCATCCTCTAGGCCAGTGATCAAGCAGTCTCAATCCTCAACACTGATACCAATGGGGAACATTCACTGAAAAAAAATATACACACACAGTATTTTCAGACATAGCTCTCTGCACCAAGTACAGTGTCCCTTAAGAGCACACAGGGAATGCACACTCCAGTCCTGGGGCAGGGCTTTCACTTAGGGTTACCACCTGTCCCACGTTGCGAGGGACAGTCCCTCTTTGGGCAGTTGTGTCCTGACAAAAATTATTAAAAATGGCAAATGTCCTATGATTGTAGGACATAATTATGTCCTGTATTGTATGTAATAGTTGCATAACACAGTTATTCTGTATCTAAAATACCTAAATGTTATAAGAAACAAAATAAGCAACTAAAATGCTACAAGAATAAGCTATCATGTAGGCAAAAAAGTTAAGTTCTATCCTTTGTACTGACCGTGGGTATGTCGGCCTATAAAATCTGATGTGTGTCCCAAAAATGTCCCTTTTTGGCCATTTGAATAGGTGGCAACCCTACTTTCACTCCAGGCCCCAAATAAGACTTACCACTGACCCACTACAGAGCTGAATCCTTGTCTGGGTGTTCTAAGCCAAGTCCTCCACCACCCTCTTGTGAAATCAGTGCTCTCAGTGTCCCTGTTCAAAGTAGCTGTCACACACACATTCTCTTTGATATTTGGATTTTCACACACACAGACATACACACACACACACACACACACACACACACACACACACACACACACACACACACACACACACACATATACACACACACACACACACACATGCGGACACATGTGGGAAAGGATGGCACAGCTTACCTACTCTGACAAATCCACCCAGACTATAAGGTAGATTCACTACCACCAGAACACACAAAGCCAGCTATTTTAAGGCTCTTACAAGGGTACCCAATTATACTTAGTAAAATTAATATTTATACAAATGGTAGTATTAACCAAGAAGCAAGACTGTTAAGAATGTGGAGCCACAGTGCCACTAAATAAATGCAAGTACCTCAAAGGTTAAATAATTTTGTAAAAGACCAGCCACAATGAAGGGTTTAGATATATTTAATAGTAAATAATTAAAAAATGAAAATACTGAATATCTATTTGCAATAAACACTAGAGTTTCAATCACACTATATATATATATATATATATATATATATATATATATATATATAAATGTGTGTGTGTGTGTGTGTGTATAAACACAGATGGAAAGACTCAGACAGACATATATAAAAAAATTTAGCTAATTTTACTATATTTTCCTGACTGAAGAATTGCTGTTTCCTAGTTACTAAAGCAAGGCAAGATGAAAGTGCTGGAGTGTCTCTTGTTAGGTCCAACAACAGCATGCACTTATCACAGCTCCCACTAGTATTCAAATACAGTTTCAGTGCTGACTACAGAATGACATCATATCTGGTCACCTGACTGTGTGGTTCCCATACTACCCCCTCACTAGAGATTGAGACAGGATCTAGCACTGATTTGTCAGAATACAGACTTAGGACCTTAGCCAAGGTTTATTATAGCATCTGGAAACTGTAAAACAATTTCTACACTTCCACCCTTCCTGCAGAGACTAACAAGCCATTCTCTAGCTACATTTACACCTGTGAGATAATTTCAGGCTATTTTTCTTAAGGTTAGCTGGTCTGAGCTTAACCCCTTCCCTTCCAGAATCTTCTGTTAAAATATATACAACTCATCAGTAGCAATAATACAGTCTGGCATACATGTATATTTCCTTTCTGTCCAGCAGGACAGTACAGTTGTGTACACTTACCATAAATGTAGATGTTTGAGTGTCTTCACTGTTGCAGTCATCACTGTAGGGTTCTTCCTGCCGGCAGGCAGCCCTCGGTCGGCCAGAATCCCAAAGTCTGGGTCCGATGTCGGCTGTTCAGTCATGCTTCCTGATGTCAGAGCGCCAGCATTACAAAGCTGCCAGCCGACAGCAGTGTTCTCCAGTTTTTCTTGCCCCAGATGTCAGGTGCCCAAAAGTAAAGGCTAATAGTAAAACAAAAATGTAACATACAACAAACCCCATACCCTGTAGCAAATATACCTCAGAAGAAGGGTGAAGTAGGAAACCACACTAATGAAAGTATAAGGGGGAGAGGAGTGAGGGTAACCCAGACTGCAACAGTGAAGACACTCGAACATCTACATTTATGGTAAGTGTACACAACTGTACTATGTTCATCGTGTTTCACTGTTGCAGTCTTCACTGTAGGGTTGAATCCCAAAGCTGAGATAAAGGGTGGTGGTTATAGAGTAGAAGGGGCGGCTAGAAGGCCCTGCAAGACTGCAGAAGCAAAGCCTGCCCTAGACTTAGAGTAAAGAGGGAGATTATAGTGCTTAGAAAAAGTATGCACTGAACTCCAAGTTGCAGCTTCCAAAATATCTTTGGTAGGTACTCCCCTGAGAAAGGCAGCTGAAGTAGCAGCAGCTCTGGTAGAATGAGTCCTAATTTTTCCTGGGATTTGCTTTCCATGATGAGAGTAACAAAATCTGATTCCATGAGCAATCCATTTAGAAATGGTCTGTTTTGAAATGGCTTTGCCTTGGGAATTTGTTGCATAAGAAACAAACAGTTGCTTTGTTTTCCTGATATCCTTGGTTCTGTCCAGGTAAAAACGAAGTTGCCAGTGTACATCCAAGGAATGCAAAATCCTTTCCCCCTTATTTTGTGGATTAGTGAAAAAAGTTGGCAGGTGAATAGTTTGGTTTAAAGCCACTTTGGAAACCACTTTAGCCATGAAAGTAGGATTAGTCCTTAAAGACACCCTGTCTTGGTGAAAAATAATATAAGGTTCCACAGCCATGAGTGCTTGTAACTCCGGGACTCTCCTGGCTGAAGTCAAGGCCAGTAGGATAGCTGTCTTCCATGACAAATACTTAATATCAGATGTGGCAGCAGGCTCAAAAGGAGGCAGAGTGAGTTTTTCCAGAACATAGTTGAGGTCCCAGGCAGGTATGGGTGGTGTCCTAGGGGGCCTTAAATTCTTTGCTCCTCTGAGATATTGTTTCAGAAGTGGATGCGAAAAGATTGGAGGATCTGTATTGTAATGTGCAGAGATAGCTGAGGCATGTATTTTTATGGAGGAGAAGGATAAACCCTTATGTAACATGTCTGTCAGGTAATGTAAAATCAGTGGGATATTAGGAATGAGAGGATCCGAATCCTGAGCATGCATTCAGGTGCAAAATCTCTTCCATTTACCTGCATAAGATTTTCTAGTGCTGGGCCGTCTGGCTTCTAAGATGACATCCATGACTTGTTTGGGAAGGAAAGGATTAATCATAGACCCTGAATACGCCAGGCTGCCAGGCTGCGAGTCTTGTCATGAGAGTGCAGAACCTGGCCCTGGTGTTGGGGCAAAAGATTTGGAATCTGAGGTAGAATCCAAGGTGGCTCCTGGGATAGATTCATCAGTGTTGAGTACCAAAACTGATGAGGCCAATTTGGGGCCAGTAAAATCATCATCTTGGGCTTGTCCTGCTTGATCTTTAATAACACCCATGGAAGAAGAGGTAGTGGTGGAAAGGCATACCTCGAGAGGTTTCTCCAACTGAATGAGAGAGCGTCCACTTTCCATGCTAGTTTGTGAAATGTTCTTGTGCAAAAAATCTGTAACTGGTGGTTGTGGGGGGATGCAAATAGATCTATGTCCTGGCAGCCCAAGGCTTCTGTAATCATCTGGAATATTTGGGTGTCTAGCATCCACTCGTGTGGGTCTGACAGGTTCCTGCTCAGGCTGTCTGCCAGAATATTTTGTTTCCCTGGCAGGAACTGAGCTTGTAGGTCCACTTTGCAAGCTAGAGCTGTGTTCCAGAGTCATGGCTAGTCTGCAAAGGGGGTAGGAGTGTGAACCCCCTTGCTTGTTTATGTACCACATAACTGTGGTGTTGTCTGTCCATATCAGTAGTTGCCCTGGCTGTAGAAGATCCCTGAAAGCCAAGAGGGCATTCCGTACAGCTAACATCTCTTTTAAATTGATATGTAGATGCTTCTGATCCTCTGTCCAAAAACCTTGCAGGCCTTTCCCCTACAAGTGGGCTCCCCATGCATAATCCGAGGCGTCCGTGGTTAACACTTGGCTGGCTGGAGGCAGACTGAAGGCTTTCCCTTTGTTGTGAAGACATGCCATGGCCCACCAATGGAATTCCTTTTGTAGGCAAGGCAAGACAGCAATCTGTGTGTCTAGACTTTGGCAATGCTGGGACCATACACTTTTTAGGTACCAGTGTATTTTTCTCATATGTAGTCTTGCATTTGGTATGAGAAGGATGCAGGAGGCCATGTAACCTAAAGCCTGCAGGAATTTCCTTGCAGTTAGCTGAGACATTAATGCCAAGGTTTTGAAAGTTGAAGCCAGCTGTAGTTGCTTTTCGGATGTCAGGAATTCCATCTGGGTTGTTGTGTTTAGAAGAGCACCCAGAAAAGTTATCTGTTGTGTGGGTGTCAAATTTGACTTTTTTATGTTCACAGTGAATCCCAGGTACTTGAGTAAATTTTGAACAAATTCCAGGTGCTGGAGTAAAACATCCTTGCTGTCCGCTTGAATAAGGCAGTCATCCAGATAAGGGTAAATTTGAATTCCCTGGAGTCTGCAATAAGATACTACTGGTGCCAGTAGACAAGCCAAAGGGCAGTGCAGAGAATTGGTAATGTTTCGAGCCGGCCTTGAACCTGAGGTATTTTCTGCACTCCTGTCTGATAGGGATGTGTAGGTAAGCCTCCTTTAAATCCAATGTCACCATCCATGCATTTTTGCTCAACATTAGCAGGAGCTGCTGCAGAGTAAGCATCTTGAACTTTGGTATCTCCAGGAAAGTATTTAAGACTGACAGATCCAGGATGGGTCTCCATGAATTTTGTTTTCTGGGAACTAGAAAGAGCCTTGAGTAAAAGCCTTGCCCCATCTCTGACTATGGAACCATTTCTGTGGCCCTCACAGCCATGAGGGATTCCACCTGGTTTAATGCCTCTGCCCATTGGTGTTTTGGTAGGTCTGGCCATCCGTTTGGTCTTGGCAAGGTATGAAAGTGGAATTTGTAACCTCTTGAAACTACATCCAGAACCCACTTGTCTTGGGTTATGTAAGTCCAATTTTGTTGAAAAAGAGAGAGTTTTCCTCCTAGAGGGGCTTCCAGGATTTCTGGAGCTATGCAGAGGGAGTCATTGAGCCTGTTTTCTGTAAGATTGAGGTCGGTCCTCTCCACCCCTGGGAGTGGAAGCACTCCACTGGCTAGGTCTGTAAGAGGTCTGTGCTTGGGCCCTCCCTCTGGAATGCCTATATCTACCCCTCTGAGGCCTGTCTGAACTGGGAAAGGACCAATTTTTAGTTGGCCAATTTCTGCTAAATCTTGGGGGCTGAACTTGTAAAAAATCCTTAACCGTTTGCATGGATTTTGCCTTATCCTCCATTTTCTTTATCACCCCTTCAGCCTTACACCCGAACAAAACATTATGCTGAACAGGAGCATCCAGTAACTTTGCTTTCACTTGATCAGGTAAGTTTTGTTCCTTTAACCAAGCATGCCTTCTAATGACTGTGCCAGAGGCAGCCGCCCTGCATGAAGCCTCCAAGGCATCAAAACCACAGTGTAAACCATGCTTCCCCACTTGCTCAGCAGCATGCATCAAATCGTGTAATTCCTTATTATCTGCACATGCAGAAATGGTACCTAGCTTTTGTTTCATAACAGACAGCAGAAACTGCTGATATTTTAGCATATGAAATTGACAATTTAAAGCCCTAATAGATAAAGTAGCAGAAGTGGTACACTGTTTTGCCCCATCTCTCCAAAGCTCTGGAATCCTTATCTGTCGGAATAGGGTTTTTAGCAGAGGCGGCCTTAACACCCTTAGGACCCTGAGAAATGGTTTCTGGATCAGCAGTAGGATTTTTGTAAAGGAACTGGTGGGAGTCAGGGACCCTGTAATATCTGTCAGGCTTAGCATGGGCTGGAGGAAAGGAGTCAGGAGTTAAATTAGCCTCAGAAAAGGCATCATCCACAATATCCAAAACAGGAGTAATAGCCAGGGGTCTATGTTGGGGAAGAAGAAGGAAATCCCTAAGCCTTCTCTTAGATTCAGAGTACTCCTGTCATTCCCAGTGAAAATGTTCCCTCATGTCATGTAAAGTTTCCCCAAAAGAAAAATCCTCAGGGGGAGAAGCTGATGGAATGGAGTCCTCAGCATCAGAATCCTCATAAGGAGGGAAAGAATATTCCTGGTCAGAGGAAGACACTGAAGAAATAGAAGCCTGATCAGAAGATTCATAATCCAATTCTTGCCTAGGCCTTTTGTCTGGAGGGGGATGTGAACCCCTAATCATGGTTAGTAAGTCCTCCGCCATTTTAAGTAGCTGTTTCTGAGATTTGGGTCCCAGATCAGAAGAGGCCTGGGCTAGTGTCTTTGATTTAGAAGGAGTCTTGGCCTTTGTCTTTGGCTTTGCCTTTATCAGAAGCTGTGTAGGCCTGAAAACCCCCTTGGAAGCCGGTATCTGCACAGCGGCTCCGGACCCATCCGAGGGAGCATTGTCCGAAGGTCCTGCAGCTGGAGTACTCAAAGGCCTAGTTGGCTCCTCATGGGAGTCCATTTCAGCAATCAGTTCTGAAATGGCCGATGACAGGGGCTGCGAAAGCACCTCACTGACGACAGCCGAACCTGAAGCTGGCTCTGCTTGTAAACCATCGTCTGATTTGGACCTCGGAGGCCTGTCCTTATCCTTGCATCGTTTGTGAACTCCGGTAGTCGGTGACGACATTTTATAATTAAATCGTCTGCCAAAGTAGTGAAAAGCAAAATCGTACCTCCGCTTAATAGTACGTTGGTTAAATCTAGCACAAAACCGACAACTAGCTACATCGTGGTCAGGGCCTAAACAAGAAATACAGTAAGAGTGGAAATCCTTATGAGGTATTTGCTTCCCACAAGAAATAAAATTACTAACTTTTTCTGACATCGGACTGGAGCAAGAAAAAAGTTTCCCCAACGGGGTACTTAGCTTTAGAAGAAGAAGTAAGTCTTCGGAATGAAGCACGAAAAAAATATCAGGAGTCAGCTGACCGGCACCTGCGAACTGCTTCC